>NC_133380.1:23324607-23412830 GCF_049309525.1 Garra rufa
AAATGAACAATTTGAAGTGCGCAAGCTTGTTTTAAGAGAATATAACTAAAGTTGAATAGGTTTTTTTTTTCTTATTTTATAGACAAATCATTTTATATTATATTACATGTGTGCTTAAAATTATTTGTCACACTGGACCACAAAACCAGTTATAAGGGTCCTTTTTTTTATAGCGATTTATACATTATCCTAAAGTTGTCCAAATTAACTAGTTTAAATAATTTTAGCTTTTGCTACAAATATACCCGTGTTACTTAAGAGTGGTCCAGGGTCACATTTAAAATAAATACATGACAATGTGGCAAGAAAAAATAAATTTTGCTTCTCTGCTAAAAATTATTCCATTTTTTTTTTTTAATTTACATTTGGTTCAAAACATCATTAAACAGAAAGTATATTATTTTAATGTTTTGAATAAAGTGTGCACTGTACTTTAGTGTTGGAATGGGACATTGAGCTGTACGCCAGCTGTAGGGCAGAAAGGCAGACAGTGGAGAAGGATAATAAAAACATAAAGAACAGACATTAAGCGGATGGTACAGGAGGAGAATGTAAAGACATAAGAAGGCAGATGGAAAGAGACAGAGAGACAACACAATATGTATCCTGGCCCATCGCCACAATCTCCTGTGACTTGTGCGCTGAAGCCTGCTGGTTACTGTTCCATTTCCACTGCTATTAAATACAGAATTAATGCTCAGTGGAGTAAGACACAACCCTCCCGCCTTACATCTGTGACACACCACAGCCCATTGGGCCCTGTGGTGGCTGAAGGCGGGGCTTAGCCCACTGACAGCTAACTCAGCCAATAATGGACTCAATAAACAGAGTCATTAATCCTGAATGAAAACCCAGAGCCGTCATTCATTTCTCGTCTCTCCCTTTTACCAATTTAATTAGGACTCTTAATTTGAAAGTCTCAGCGGAGCTCATAGCCATAATGCATTTTAATGAACACAACAGATGTTCTGCTGTTACTTTATAACTCTGAGTAATTATTCTTATGGCAGTTGTGTGTTCTCAGACACCGTTATGTTACGAACACTTCACCGGTATGTCACACCTGCACGAACAGCAGTCATCCCGGCGTTAAGCGAACAAACAGAAGCACATCTTACGTCTTTATTATTATTTTGATTTGTGAGGTAGGCATGAATACTGACATTTTTGAGGCGTTGAACCATGGGTTCAGATATGAAGATGACCTGGTGCACAAAATGTATGTCTGTAATTGCAAACAAGTCAATTTTGCAGTTTGCTTTTATGCCTTTTTCATGTCAAAGCTAGCATGGACCAACAATGTTGTCTCTGCATGTTTGTCTAAGCTTGGCTTTCTCCTTCGGCCTTTGAAAGTTTTCTCTGTACGACTGAAGTCCTTAGAGATTTTTTTGCTGACTCACAAACTCTGTGGAGTGACTCTGAAATGTTATATATCTTCAAGCTTTGCTCATTCTTTAATAAGTCTCTTTTAGAAAGTTTTTTGAGGGATGTGTCTGCCTATAGCTTACTGTAGAAATGTACTGTAGGCCCAATTTAAAAAAAGTGCTTTTTGAGAAGCCAAAAACTGCGTCCCTGCAATAATGTGCCTATAAAACAAGTGTACATTTGAAGAGGTGTGTTTAATTTTTGCACAAAACCCTAAATGTGACAATTTTATCTCATAACATGTCCCTTCTTGTACTCTCAGGAGCTTCAGAGAAGCCTCTTTTAAAAGTAAGGCCTCAACAAAACGTTGCTTTGAAGAATGGTTTGCCTGAGAAAAAGGCATTGGGAGAAAGGGTCCTCAAAGAAGCGTCTTCCGAGAATACTCCTAGGGAGTGTTTTGATGGCATATATAGTAGCTCTTAGAAAAGTCTGTTTAAAAGATACTTTTATGGCAACAAAAAGGTTCTCAGATGCCCCTCTTTCCATGGGCAGAAGATACTTTCTGTGCCAACCTGGCTTTTTAGGACTTGAATGTAGCAGGTGGCAGATTGCAACCAGGCTTTAATCAGTATGGTCCTGATTTCCTCAAAGAGGACATCTGATGCCCATTTTCCTCAAGTTGGTATGATTATTTAGGGTCATCATGACATGTCTGTCTTGTAAATCAACAGCCTTTTTACCTTGTCAAAAACAGTTCTGTTCACAGCGAGCCGTTTCGGTGCATGTCTCTTTAAATTATAATGAGCTACTCTTCACTCCACCCATCTCTTTCGTTTTTTGTGTATTCAGTGACCCGTTATTATCAAAAACAAAAACTAATCTATTGCGTCCTCAGTGACTCTGATGTAGAGAGAAAATGAATACTCTTTTGTTCACTTTTAGTGGTTGTGGGCAGGGCCTGAGCATTATGACGTCATAATGCTTGGAAATTTAGAATGGCTTGATAATTCAGACTTTAGTTTTTTTTGTGATTAAAAAAAGGAGTGAACTGATTTATTATTGTAGGGTTGTTGTGTCCACACACAGTTCAAGACAGTTAGGGTAGGTCAAAAAACTCCCATCTTATTTTCTCGTCCAACTTCAAAATCGTCCTACATTGCTGTTTTACCTTTTTTTGTAAAGGCCGTTTGCATGTTCACTTTGTAAACTGGGTCGGTACTTCTGCAGCGATGTAGGGTGATTTTGAAGTTGGAGGAGAAAATGAGATGTTTTTTTTTCTACATGCCCTAAGTGTCTTGATCCCGGAATACACAGAGTACACACAGAGCTAAACAAGACAAGCATTTAAGGTTAAAAAGTATATAAATTGTCACTTTATTTAAAATAACCGATCGTTTCGCTAGATAAGACCTTTCTTCCTTGGCTGGGATCGTTTAGAGCCCTTTGAAGCTGCATTTAAACTGCATTTTGGAAGTTCAAACTCGTGGGAACCATAGAAGTCCACTATATAGAGAGAAATCCTTATAATGTTTTTCTCGAAAAACTATTTCTTTACGACTGAAGAAAGAAAAACATGAACAATCTTTGTTCTGGAAGCGAGCTTCTCCTTTAAGACACATTTATATGTAAACACCATTAAAAAGTGAATTTTGCATCCGATGTCCCCTTTAAGAACTAGATAAACCACATTAGCTAAATGCAACTTGCATTTACTTGTCCCACTCACCTTGGTGGTTTTGACTTTGTTACCAGTGCTGCAGGACCAACCAGTCAGGTCTGGAAGAACTTTACACTCCTCGCCATCCAAACATGGGTGCATTTGGCACCACCACTTCTGCAGCACGATGGAAGCTGAAAAAGAAATGAAATGTTGAACTCAACATTAGTGTCTTCAAAGTATCTCCTACTATACATGTATGCATTACTGAACATTGCTTTTTTTTTTTTTTTTTTTTCATCTGAATTGATCATTTTAAATAAAGTCAATCCACTAAATGAACAAATATTCTGTTGTGAAATTTTCAAAAAAAATTATATTCTAATAACATCAAATAAAGGCCCATTTACACAGCTGTCATCTGCTATTTTAAATGTCTGAGCTTATTGTTCATCAGCTGGAAAAAAAATTATTTCAGTTGTTATCATTATAACTGTGCTTTCTCACAAATTGATATTAAAACATTCTAGTCATAGTTATCGTGAACGGGCTGTAATAATGGAAAATATCATGTGAAGGGTTGACCTATGATGGCAAGTAAAACTAAGATGGCTAATACAGATCTCATTACTTTCCAACTGAGAAATCAAGGAAAATACATGAAAGATCAAGAAATGAGAAGAATTTTCTCACAAACTGACACCTGCTGAGACGCGGTTGGATAACCAGTTGTTAACACTATACTAGAAGATAATAGTGTGAAAAAAACTTCCTTTTAGCTACCACCTTGATGTGTCATAACACAGGAAGTCATGCTCAATTATTCACTCTGAATAGTGGTACATCGGAAACAGCTTCTCCAACATAACTAGAAGAAAAACCCATGATGTCTTCTCCGATATAGAATCACATCTGCTTTTAAATGTTAAATATGGGGTGTATAACTGCTGAACCAATACCAGCAGCACAAATAAAATGTGTTTTTAAATGATTAAAATATTAACTCAAAAGGATAGCTCACCCAAAAATTAAAATACTCCATGATTTACTCAGTCTCAAGCCATCCTAGGTGAATATGACTTTCTTCTTTGAGACGAATACAATCATACAATTTGAAATTACATTCAAAAATGTCCTGGCTTTTTTAAGCTTTATAATGGTAGTGAATGGGTGTTTGGAAACCCAAAACCCAAAAAGCAATATGTGAGAAAAATATCCATATTTAAAACTTTATAAACCGTAATCTCTAGCTTCCGTTCCAGTGGATGATGTAGGATGTGCTTTGGTTTATAGAGTTCATAAAGATTTAAATATGGATATTTTTCTTACATAAAAGCATCAATTCACTTCAGGCCTTTATTAACCCCCCGGAGCCATGTAGAGAACTTTTTATGATGGAAGGACGCACTTTATTGGACTTCAAAATCTCAACACCCATTCACTGCCATTATAAAGCTTGGAGAAGCCAGAAGATTTTTAAATATAACTCCAATTGCATTCGTCTGAAAAAAAGAAAGTCCTATACACCCAGGATGGCTTGAGGGTGAGTAAATCATGAGGTCATTTTCATTTTTGGGTGAACTGCCCCTTTAAATATATAGAAATATGTTCGGCTGACAAAAATACACAATTACCTTACACTTAAGCATTAGTATCTTTATCAAACCCAAATAAAAGTTTTTACCAAGACAATACATTTGAAAACACGCTTTCTACTCTGCTCTAAGTCCTCTGAGCAGTCCAAGCTCTCTCGTGTCACTTCCAAACAAGCCCAGTTCACTCCAAATCCAGTTCTGAGAAGCCAATCAATAGTCTGTTCAAATGAGGCTCATTGAGATGAGTGTGTCCATGAAAGAGCTGCTCACAAGCCCATTGTCGCCAATAATAGGAGGAGAGAGGATATACACGGCGAAAATGAGCTTTACATGGAATTATGCAAAGGAACACACACAAATCCTCTCAAGCATCGTGAGTGAACGCCTTACACTGAGTCAGGACACGAAAGCAGGGGTTCATTCAGCGTGCGTGTTTGTTGATTTGGAGAGTGGGACGGTTATAGCCAAAGGATGCTGTTGTAAATCAACAAAATTAGCAGTTGCAACGGCAGTGACATATAGTAACTACTGTGTGTGTCTTTCTGTCTGTGTGAAGCCCAGTTTTAATGTCTGATTGCAGTGGTTCAGAAAATCAGTGGGTGCATAATTAGCATTAATGTGGGCATTATTAGGTATAATGGCAACCTTACGAAAGGATGTTTGCATTACCATCGAGAGCTCTCCATAATTTGTCAGCATGAGTGTGTTGTGAGACTAAACAAACATACGCACAACAATAAGAGTGTATTCTTTGAGTTAGCAACCGATAGCAACTGCTGTGAAGATGTGTGATGCTGTGTGGGGCTTCCTATGGAGAGCTCACAGTCATGATTTAAATTCACATTAAACACACCTCTTTTTCAACCTTGTTACTATCAGACAAAATTATTAAATAAATATTTTCCCTTACCTTACAGGAAATGTTTAGCACGTTTAGCAGCCACAATATATCAACATTTGATTTCAAATTATTTGAATATATTTTAACATGTAATTTATTCCTGTGATTTCAAAGCTGAATTTTTTGCATCATTACTCCAGTCACATGATCTTTCAGAAATCATTCTAACATTCAGATTAGCTGCACCAAAAAAAAAAACATTTTTATTAGTATTATTGTTGAAAACAGCTGAGTAGGTTTTTTTCAGGTTTCTTTGATTACCAGAAAGTTCAGAAGAACAGCATTTATCTGAAATAGAAATCTTTTGTAACATTATAAATGTCTTTACTGTCACTTTTAATCAATTTAAAGCATCCTTGCTAAATAAAAGTATTAATTTCAGTGATTTCCCCCCCCCCCCAAAAAATATATATACTGACTCAAAGCTTTTGAATAGCATAGTGTATAATGTTACAAAAACTTTTTATTTCAAATGCTGATCTTTGGATCTTTCTATTCATTAAAGAATCCTGAAAAAATGTACTCAACTGTTTTAAATATTGATAATAATATTTCTTGAACAGCAAATCAGCACATTAGAATGATTTCTGAAGGATCATGTGACACTGAAGACTGGAGTAATGATGCTAAAAATGTAGCTTTGACCACAGGAATAAATTAAATTTTAAAATATATTCACATAGAAAGCAGTTAATTTAAATAGTAAAAATAATTCACAATAATACTGATTTTGCTGTATTTTGGATCAAATAAATGCAGTCTAAAAAACATTAAAAATCTTAAAAAACTTTTGACTGGTAGTGTATATGTACAGTCGTGGCCAAAAATTTTGAGAATGACACAAATATTAGTTTTCACAAAGTTTGCTGCTAAACTGCTTTTAGATCTTTGTTTCAGTTGTTTCTGTGATGAACTGAAATATAATTACAAGCACTTCATACGTTTCAAAGGCTTTTATCGACAATTACATGACATTTATGCAAAGAGTCAGTATTTGCAGTGTTGGCCCTTCTTTTTCAGGACCTCTGCAATTCGACTGGGCATGCTCTCAATCAACTTCTGGGCCAAATCCTGACTGATAGCAACCCATTCTTTCATAATCACTTCTTGGAGTTTCAGAATTAGTGGGTTTTTGTTTGTCCACCCGCCTCTTGAGGATTGACCACAAGTTCTCAATGGGATTAAGATTTGGGGAGTTGCCAGGCCATGGCCCCAAAATGTCAACGTTTTGGTCCCCGAGCCACTTAGTTATCACTTTTGCCTTATGGCACGGTGCTCCATCGTGCTGGAAAATGCATTTTTCTTCACCAAACTGTTGTTGGATTGTTGGAAGAAGTTGCTGTTGGAGGGTGTTGTGGTACCATTCTTTATTCATGGCTGTGTTTTTGGGCAAAATTGTGAGTAAGCCCACTCCCTTGGATGAGAAGCAACCCCACACATGAATGGTCTCAGGATGCTTTACTGTTGGCATGACACAGGACTGATGGTAGCGCTCACCTTTTCTTCTCCGGACAAGCCTTTTTCCAGATGCCCCAAACAATCGGAAAGAGGCTTCATCCGAGAATATGACTTTGCCCCAGTCCTCAGCAGTCCATTCGCCATACTTTTTGCAGAAGATCAATCTATCCCTGATGTTTTTTTTGGAGAGAAGTGGCTTCTTTGCTGCCCTTCTTGACACCAGGCCATCTTCCAAAAGTCTTGGCCTCACTGTGCGTTCAGATGCGCTCACACCTGCCTTCTGCCATTCCTGAGCAAGCTCTGCACTGGTGGCACTCCGATCTCGCAGCTGAATCCTCTTTAGGAGACGATCTTGGCGCTTGCTGGACTTTCTTGGACGCCCTGAAGCCTTCTTAATAAGAACTGAACCTCTTTCCTTAAAGTTCTTGATGATCCTATAAATTGGTGATTTAGGTGTAATCTTAGTAGCCACAATATCCTTGCCTGTGAAGCCATTTTTATGCAACGCAATGATGGCTGCACGCGTTTCTTTGCAGACCACCATGGTTAACAATGGAAGAGCAATGATTTCAAGCATCACCTTCCTTTTAACATGTCAAGTCTGCCATTCTAACCCAATCAGCCTGACATAATGATCTCCAGCCTTGTGCTCGTCTACATTCTCACCTGAGTTAACAAGACGATTACTGAAATGATCTCAGCAGGTCCTTTAATGACAGCAATGAAATGCAGTGGAAAGTTTTTTTCGGGATTAAGTTAATTTTCATGGCAAAGAAGGACTATGCAATTCATCTGATCACTCTTCATAACATTCTGGAGTATATGCTAATTGCTATTATAAAAACTTAAGCAGCAACTTTTCCAATTTCCAACATTTATGTAATTCTCAAAACTTTTGGCCACGACTGTACATTAGTATTTAAAAAGTATTACTTTTATGCAGCAAGGATCCATTAAATAGATTATATTTCAAACAAACACTGTTCTTCTGAACATTCTATTTATCATAGAATTATAAAGTATTATGGTTTCCTCAAACAAGTTAAGAAGCACAACAGTTTTCAACACTGATAACAATACAAAATGCTGCTTGAGCAGCAAACCTGCATATTAGAATGATTTCTGAAGGATAATGTGACACTGAAATGCCTGCTGAAAATTCAGCTTTACTATCAATAAATTACACTTTAGAATATCAAAGGTTGACAAGTAAGGTTAAGAACCTCAAACTGAGCATTTGATAAAAAAGAACATTTCCTTTTGATTTTATAGCACATGACAGAGCAGGTGTTTTAGACGTAGGATTTGAAATTTCCCCCAAAGAAAAAGGCCAGCTGAGCTGCCAAAGCTTTTCTGGAGTTAAATGGCTTTAGGTTTGCAGTTGGGGACACCTTTGTCTAAACCTCTATTCGGCTTTTCCTCACCAAATCTCTCTTTCCACCGTTTAGGCATTTAACTGGATACAGTTTGGCCAAAGCCCACATACTTGGAAGGATTTTTCTTGCTTTTAGTGCTGAAGTGGCAGAAACAACTGCAAGACATGGATGGTCCTTCTATTTCCAGTCTATCTGAGGATATGAAGGCACTAATTTAAGCTTTGATTTCCTGTATGGCGCCTTGTAGGATTTAGACAGATGTGAGAGACTCCAGGATACAGAAATATATTTGCAGCCCCTATTTTGGAGGGCTGTGTTTGAAATGTGTCTGACATCATGTGGCAATGGAGGAAACTGCAGGAAAATACACCAGCGAGGAACATTGGGAAAAGAGAGAGAAAGGGGGACAGATTGGAAAAAACTTGCGAGAGGGAAAGGCAGAGAGCAAGATGGGATGGGAACAGCATGTCAGACATCTTGAGAAAGTGTCTCACTGTCTGTCTCTTCTTGTTTGTGTTTGCAATTGTTGGCACTGGGGTTTGTGGCATGTTGTAGTGGGCCTGGTGGTGAAACCCAGCATGTGGTAATCATAAGTATTCTAAATCATGCAGACTTTCTCACGCAAACGCACAAACATTTTCACTATTGTCAATATGACGCATATGTCACAATGAGAGACAACAGGAAAAACAATCAGCATTTCAACTTAAGATTTGCATATTTAAACGGATAGTTCACCCAAAATTTTAAATTCTATTATTAATTACTCACCTACATGTCATTCCAAACCTGTAAGACTTTCGTTCATCTTCAGAACACAAATTATGATGAAAACATGTGCATATGTCATGGTACTCTCCATAATGGCTCCTAAATGTAGGCTATAAACCAACTTCACCGCAGTCACATGACTTCACAGTCACCATAACTATGCTCCAACAACTCTCTCAGTATTTTTTTGAGAGAGAAAGTCTGTGTCTGAATATTTTAAAAGAGTGTGATATATCACAACAAGGCTGTAAACGTAGAACAGTGAGTAGATGAGGTTTTTTTTTTGTTTTTGTTTTTTTTATTAATTGAGTAATTAATGTTCAAATTTAAAAGTAATTAATGTCCCCCCCTTGTCATCCAAGATGTTCATTTCTTTCTTTCTTCAGTCGTAAGGAAATTATGTTTTTTGAGGAAAACATTTCAGGATTTCTCTCCATATAATGGACTTCTATGGTGCCCCCAAGTTTGAACTTCCAAAACGCAGTTTAAAGGGCTCTAAACAATCACAGCCAAGGACAGAACGGTCATATCTACCAAAACGATCGGATATATTCTTAAAAAAACAAACAATTTATATACTTTTTAACTTCTAATGCTCTTGTCTTGTCTAGCTCTTTGTGTACTCTGTGTAGAGATTAAGAAGTATATAAATTGTAAATGTTTTTAGAAAATAACCGATCGTTTCGCTAGATAAGACCCTTCTTTCTTGGCTGGGATCATTTAGAGCCCTTTGAAGCTGCATTTAAGCTGCATTTTGGAAGTTCAAACTCGGGGGCACCATAGAAGTCCATTATATGGAGAGAAATCCTGAAATGTTTTCCTCAAAAAACATAAATTCTTTAAGACTGAAGAAAGAAAGACATGAACATCTTGGATGACGAGGGGGTGAGTACATTATCTGTAAATTTTTGTTCTGAAAGTGAACTACTCCTTTAAGGAGTTTCATATGTTTATATTAGTCAACTACAAGCCATATTGTCACATTAATTTGTTTATTGTAGCATCACAGCAACACTAACTCAACCAATGGGGTGCATTTGGGGCGGGGCTATCTGTTCACTCAGTGCCAGAGGGCGGCGTGTTTGAGAAACCTGTTTGAAAACCATCATCATACAGCGTATTTTTGTAAGCTAACATGAAGTTTTATGATAAGCAGTTTATGATTCATTATAATCTTCCATATGAACACAACTTTTATGAATTTTGAAGCCTAAATATAATCGTCAGAAGCTATGGCTATCAACAACTACAACACAGTCACATGACTTTAACGCCATCATCGCTAAGCTTCCAACAACTCTTTCAGTATTTAAAAACATTTTCCCTGAAAGTTCGAGTTTGAAAACGTGCGCATGAGTTTTGGTAGTTTCCATAATGGCACCTAGCGTAACACGGAGGGGACGAAATTTTAAAGTCGCTAATTCTGTTTTCTTTGTGCACGAAAAGTTGTCTCGTAGCTTTGTAAAATTATGGTTGGACCATGGACCAATTCAACAATATACTTCTTACGTTTCTGTGCCTTGGTGTTAATTATTGAGTAATTAATGACAACATTTTGGGGTGAACTATCCCCAATCTATGAGTTTCATATGTTTATATTAGTCAACTACAAGCCATGATTTTACATCGTTTTTTTTATTTCAGCATCCCGACACAGCAACACTGACTCAACCAATAGTGTGCATTTGCTTTCATCAACTCTTTCAGTATTTAAAAACATTTGTCCTGAAAGTTTGAGTTTAAATAGTTAAAAAGAGTGTTATACAACACAATGAGGTTGAAAAAGTGGTACTTGTGAGTACATTAGTTTACCTAGATGACGTTTAATGCTTCTGACAACCTTTGTGGTCCCATTTAGCCACAGTTGGCTACCGCATTTTTCAAGACAATTAAAAACTTAAAGGGTTAGTGCGCACAAAAAGTATTCGTGTAGCTTCGTAAAATTACAATTGAACCACTGATTTCACATTGACCATTTTAACGATGTCCTTACTACATTTCTGTGCCTTGATGTGAATTAATGAGTAATTAATGACAAAATTTTGGGGTAATCTATCCCCAATCTATAAAGAATTTCATATGTTTTTATTAGTCAACTACAAGCCATATTTTCACATTGATTTGTTTATTTCAGCATCACAGCATTTTTAACTCAACCTATCAGTTTGTTCAACCAATGGCAGAAAACGGTGTGTTTAAGAAACCTGTTTGAAAACCATCATCATAAAGGCCATTTTTGTAAGATAACGTGAAAGTTAAGGTTCCCTTGACAAAAACCTAATAGGATTTTTTCAAGTTTTTTAGATTACAGCCAAAAATAAAGCTCTGTGACAAACAACAGTTTATGATTCATGATCATTTTCAATATAAATGCGACTTTTATCAATTCTGAAGCCTAAATACAATTGTCAGAAGCTACAGTCAAGCCCAAAATTATTCATACCCCTGGCAAATTCTTACTTAAAGTTCAGCAAGTTTATTTTTGACTGGAAATTATGCTTCTCCCAAAAGATAATAAGACGATGTACAAGAGGCATCATTGTGGAAAAAAATATTTCTCAGCTTTTATTTACATTTGAACTTGCTGGTTGAATAAAAGTAACTTTAAGTCAGAATTTGCCAGGGGTATGAATATTTTCGGGCTTGACTGTATGTAGGCTATAAACAAACTACATCGCAGTCACATGGCTTTAGGTAAGCTTTCATCAACTCTTTCAGTATTTAAAAACATTTTTCCCGCATATACTATGCCAGAGCGCGAACCCGTGTAACAAGCCGGATGATGAGCTCATGCTCAGGACAGATGGACGTGGCGGTGTATCGAAGGTACAAAATTATATGAATACTGTTCAGTTTCTGGCAAAAAACGATCGTTTCGTATCTTGGAACATCAATGTATCGTCACGAGCTGCAGGGTTTAATTTGGATTTGTCTGTGCATGTTTTCTTTTACTTTTAAAGATTTGGTGCCCATCCACTGCTATTATATGACTGACAGACTGCACCACTTTGAGTTAAAAATCTTTGTTTGTGTTCTGCTGAAGAAACAAATTCACCTACATCTTGGATACCCTGGGAGTAAGCAAATAAACTTAAAATTTTCATTTTTGGGTAAACTATCACTTTAATGACAGATTTTTTTTTTTTTTTTTTTTTTTTTTTTTTTTTTGGTGAACTATCCCTTTAAGGAGTTTCAAATGTTTATATTAGTCAACATTTGGGGCGGCACTATCTGTTTGTCCAACCAATGGCAGAGGGGGGCGTGTTCGAGAAACCTGTTTGAAAACCATCATCACAGAGCGTATTTTTGTAAGTTAACATAAAAGTTAACATCGCCCTTGTTCCCTTCGACGAAAACCCAATAGGATTTTTCCACTTTTTTTTAGATTAAATAAAGAGAAATGAAACTATGTGACAAACAATAGTTCATGATTTAGGATCATTTTTCATATGAACGCTAATTTTATGAATTTTGAAGCCTAAATACAGTCATCTGAAGCTACACATACGCTATAAACAAACTGCGCCGCAGTCATATGACTTTTTACGCCACCATCGCTAAGCTTCCAACAACTTTTCAGTATTTAAAAAGCACTTTCCCTAAAAGTTTGAGTTTGTATAGTTCAAAAGAGTGTGATTTATCACAACAAGCCTGAAAAAGTGGACTAATGAGTAGATAAGTTTACCTAGATGACGTTTAATGTCCCTGAGCTTAAAGGGATAGTTCACCCAAAAATGAAAATTCTGTCATTAATTACTCACCTTCATTTCGTTTCAAACCTGTAAGACCTTTGGTTATCTTTGGAACACAAATTAAGATATTTTTTATGTAATCCAACAGTAAGGACTTTGTTAAAATACTCCATGTGACATCAGTGGTTCAACCGTAATTTTATGAAACTACGAGAATACTTTTTGTGCGCAAAGAAAGCTAAAAGAACAACTTTATTCAACCATTTCTTCTCTTCGGTGTCAGGGTTCGACGCACGCTCACGAGAGTACATTTAGTTCCTCAACGAAAGTGTTTCTCAACATAACACACCTCACGTTGTGGTTTATGCGCCAGAGACTCAAAACTCCCCAGTATCAATCCAAATCCATTTATACCCGTCTATTAGATTACCCAGCACTCCGTCTCAGCAGCACAAAGCTTGAAATGACCTAATTTACAACACTATCAGCTTAGCTACAGATTCTGCCTTTGACGCACATTAATGCAGTGTATTAATTCAGTATCACTCTCCGCAGGCTAACAGCACATTTGTCTCCTTAAGGATATGCCCGAAGAGCAGCGCAGGAAACACACCTGACCCCAACGACCTATTTATTAAACAGCACGCATTCCGGCTCACGAATCCGACACACGACTCAAGGTGCGTCAAGAAAGTCACCGTGGGCTTTCTCCACATCTGCCACTGCATAAATGTAACTTCAGCTTTACATTGGCACAAGATATGGAGTAAGGTACAGGCTGGTTGTAAATCTGATTCAGCGCTGGTGAGACTAATCACTGTTTAAACAAGTGTTTATACAAGGGCCCAGCAACAACAGATGGAATCAATGCGGAAAATTAAGCCAGCGTACCAAAAAAACTGAACATAATTATGTTAGAGCACATTTTAATGGCTGAAGTCATAAAAAGCTACAAACCCAAATTAAATTTGCTGACCAAACTGGTTGGATAATCAGTGTACTAAGCCTATTTGTCACATTTCACAGGTGATCTAGGGACTGGTCATTTGCCTGCCTGAAACCTAGTGGATAAAAATAAGTGTTTATTTTAAACATTTAGACTATAAGGTGATTGATAGACTTCAACAAATGTAACACTGAGAAAAGAGATTGTTTAATAATTTATTTCATATTTATTTGAATTAAAAAAGCTACTTTTTGTAATGTGTGTGTGTGTGTGTGTGTGTGTGTGTGTGTGTGTGTGTGTGTGTGTGTGTGTGTGTGTGTGTGTGTGTGTGTGTGTGTGTGTGTGTGTATGTGTGTACCTGGTATTCATCACGTTGTGGGGACCAAATGTCCCCACAAGGATAGGAATACCAGTAGATTTTGACTTTGTGGGGACATTTCTTAGGTCCCCATGAGGAAACAGGCTTATAAATCATGCACAATGAGTTTTTTTGAGGAAGTAAAGGTATGCACAATCTCCTGTGAGGGCTAGGTTTAGGTGTAGGGTAGGTGTAGGGCGATAGAAAGTACGGTTTGTACAGTATGAAAACCATTACGCCTATGGAATGTCCCCATAAAACATGTAAACCCAACATGTGTGTGTGTGTGTGTGTGTGTGTGTGTGTGTGTGTGTGTGTGTGTGTGTGTGTGTGTGTGTGTGTGTGTGTGTGTGTGTGTGTGTGTGTGTGTGTGTGTGTGTGTGTGTGTGTGTTTTCACATCACCTGATTTATTTATCCTAGACCTGCAAGCAATACTATTTTTAAATATTCATTTTATTTTATTTTATTTCATTTTATGTTCTTTTACTTTAGAAACTGCAAGCTAAATTTTTAAATATGTATTTAATGATTCTTTCTGTCTTTTCTTTATTTTTTATTTTATTTACTTAAAGGCAACAAATTTAAAAATAATAAAAACAAATAAAAGCAACTAAGAAATATATTACAACACTTGGTTTTGATTGGTCATTTGCCTGCTTTAGATCTAATGCACCCAAAAATATAATCAAATATAAATATAACTTTTGAACTGTGTGTTTGAAAAACTTCAAGCAAAACACTGGGAAATAAAAAGATTTCTAACTGTAATCTGAATTTAAAAAATATTTTAGTACCAGCAAGCAAATCATTTTATTTGTTTATTTCTTTGTTCATTCATTACTATTCATTCAGATATAATAGTTTGGACTGTGTTTGAAAATTTTCAACAAGTGTAACACTGGAAAATAACACAATTTCTAAAATTTCGGAAAAAAAAAAATTACCCTACAATGTGCAAGCAAAGTATTTTATAAAATATTTAAAAATTTATTTTTTTACTCACTCTTTTATTCATTTATTTACTTACTTAACCTGTATACTTAACATTATTTACAAAATGTTTTAAAAATTAAAGCAATAAAGGTGAACAACACTTATTTTTGACAGTCCCTATGATAATCGACTTTCATAGCTGTGGTAATCTCATGTTGCTCGTATCACTTTATTATTTTCAAAAAGTAATGTCATTTATTTATTTTCTGTAAAATAAGTGGAATACTGTCTGGAATGACCGCAAAATAAACCCAGGCTTACGTCTGAATCATGGCTCTTCCTGTGGACAAATGTCTAGAATAGATGAACTAGGTGCTGGACGTATTAGACAGGGCCTTGATGTTCCTGCACGTGTGGCTGAGCGCTGATACCCAAATCACAGATGGCAGAGGCTCAGAGGGGGCTTGTCTCAAGCCCCAAAGCAGAGCAGAAATCCCAGGCACACGGGGCAGACAGAGAGGCCCTCATGCAGCGTAAAGCAGATCTCCCCACAGAGCGCCAAAGGGAATCTCTCTACTCCTTCCCTTCACTCCGTCTAATGAGATTTTAATGGGCAGGTCGGCTGAGGCCTGCAGAGACTCGAGAGCTCACAGAGGAGTGACTAGAGATACGGTCCCAACCAGAACAGAGCACCAACGGAGCTCTACATCAGACGGCAGAGATATTTAATACCTTATTTATTACGTTCTCATTGAGATTTAACTTCCAAGTTCTCCGAGCAACATTGATCGAATTCTGATCCTCGTTGATTTGCCACAAGAAGGAATATCTCAAGTCTCATCCTCTGAAGGTTTCAATGAAGTTTCTTTCAGCGCTTTCTAAGACTCCTCTGTGGCTCTCACTGATGTTTTAATGATATGTGAATGGGTAAAGTGCCCTCTAATGGCCAAACCAAGGAACAGCACAATACAAATATCTAATACAGCATAAGCTATCAATTTTAATATATCACAGGCAAATCACACAGTTATTTTCTTAACATTCTATTTTAACACTGTATTTACAAAAATAATATTCAACAAATTTTTGAGTATCTGCTGTTTAAAGGTGAACTGTATGGAGTACAAAATTACATCTGCAGGACAAAAACATGTTAAAAATGCTAAGGTAGACGCTAGTAGATATTAATATACTACTGAATACATTGTTTTGCTAATTTATGCTGTCTAAACCATGGAAAAAACGTGTGGAAGCTGCTAAATCATATAGAGAACGACTAAGTAAGCAGTAAAGGGTGCAATATTTTGACAAACTAAGGTTAATAGGTGGTAAAGATGCATACAAGCTGTATTAATTAAAATATTAGCCTAATATTTCACCTACCTGACTGGAAATGATAAGAACAAACGAATGTTGTCAAGAGTTTTGCCCTAGAAATCTGGTCAACCACAAATGCCTTTTGTTCCTCAGACATTTTTTGCACTCTTCTTCTTAATTTGTTATAACTTTTTGGCAGTCTATAGTACTCCAAATTAGTACAGCCCAAAACATGACAATAACTGACCATTTTCAGCAGCACTAAGCAGCAAAATATGTTTCATTCACTTTCAGTGCAGAGCAATATATCCGATTGATGATGCATTGCGAAACCACTCTATAGAATGTTGACTCATATACATGGTTTTTACCTCATATATTGTGCAGATTTATTATAGGCTATTTATCAAATAAATTAATGTCAAAGACTTATGCATTCTCTCTGTCTACATTATGAAAACTGGTAAAACAAATACAAAATATTATAACAGTGAAATTCCTAATAGTAATTCCAACAATTTCAAATTGCAATAATGTTTCCCTATTAAAACAACAGCAGTTGAGTTGTGCATTTATTCAGCAACCACAATCACAAACCATATAGTCGAGATTTAATGACAGAACACAGACTGGCATAGTCTACATTTTCATTTAAGCTGAACATCACACATTGAGGCCCGGTTTCAGAGACAGGGCTTAGACAAAGCCAGGATTAAGCCAAAGTTCAATTTGGACATTTAAGAAATTTTTATAAACATGCCGGTGTGCATTTTAAGACAAAAAAAGGCACTGATATATTTTAAGATCAGTTAGTGCAATTTTTCTTTCAGTTGAAACTGCTCAGACTTACATTTTAGTCTAGGACTAGGCTTAAGCCTTGTCTGTAAAACCAGGGATGAGATTGCTAAACTTTAGCTTACTTGTTTGTCATGTCTTCAGATCATCGTTGGCACTTCCGCAATAAAAAGCGAGCATGTGGTTGCCAGATTGCAAAAATTAAGCAAAACACCAGGCAGAAAATGTATCCTTTTAACATAGAAGCTCTGATTTGGGGATTTAAACTCTTGATATCTGGCAAACGCAAACATGAACAGATGTACAGAAGTCTGCAGAAGTTCACTCTAACAATTTTTTATATTTTTTGAAAGAAGTCTCTTATGCTCACCAATGTTGCATTTATTTACAACAATAAGCTGAAATATTTGTATTTTAATATATATGAAATGTATTATTCCTGTAATGTAAAGCTGAATTTTCAGCAGTGTTCAGTGTCAAATGTTCCTTCAGAAATCATTCTAATGCTGATTTGCTGCTCAAGAAACATTTAACATTATTATTAATGTTGAAAAACAGTAGTGCTGTTTGATATTTTTGTCAAAACCTTGATATATTTATTCATTTTTGCTTTACACACATGGGAACTTTAGCACAGAACCGATGCTATATGCGACAAAGCATTTTCTCATTCTACACCACTACTTTTTGGAAAAGCTACACAATTTCTAAGCTACTAAACATGTAGTTAGTCATGTCACTACTTCTAGTTAGCTAGTCTTCAGCTCTGCACTGAGAATTAGATATTTATGAAGCTTCAGAAGTGGAGAATATGTTCCTACTGTACGTGACCTCTCTCCAGAGGGCTATGTGGTCCTGAGGGAGAAAGTGAGACTGATGGCCTGAGGGATCTAGAGATCCAGCAATGTTGATAGAGGAAAATGACCCTCACCACTCTCTCCTTCACCGCACAAAAACACAGGTCAATCATACTGACTCCCTCTTACATCAGCACAAAGCCGACACGACCTCTGATGTGAGATCATAAACAGCCTTTCTAACTCTATTTATGCTGTTCTGTGTATACCAATAGTTTTTAAAAGACAAAGAAAACTGTGTTTTGTTGCACCCACACACATGCATATAATCACAGAATATTATAAAGGTATAATAATAATAAGATTAGTATATGCATTCCACCGTTCAACTGTTTTTGCATTAAATTGTTTTATAAAATGTTTAAATGTTAAAAATTAAAATATATTAATATAAAAAAAAATTACAAAACTGTTTTCAGTGTTGATAATAATAATAAATGAGCAGCAATCAGCACATTTGAATGATTTCTAAAGGATTATGTGACACTGAAGACTGGAGTAATGTCTGCTGAAAATTCAGCTTTTCCATCAAGAATAAATTACATTTTAAAATATATTCAAATAAATTAAAAAAAATTAAACTGTAATAATATTTCAAAATTTTACCAAATATCATTATATATATAAAACAAATCAATTATTTGTATATAATACTATTAGTATATTATTTTAATTATTTATCACTATGCTTCTGTTTTTTATCCTTTTTTATAGTTTTTGGTTGGCTTTCTCTCGGTTACATCAGATTCCTTGTGCCTCCGTAATACAGTCCTGTAGCCTCACATCTGTGGAAAATACAAAATGTGCATAGGACCCATTTTTGTCATTACATGAACTATAGTCAAAGAGAGCCATGAAAGTCATAACACAGAATACCTCCCCTGGTGCAGCCCTCCCTACTTTCTATTGGGATCTTTTGTCTCGGGTGTCAAAGAAGACAAAGAAGAAAAATGGCTGCCAGCATTCGCCCTCTTGCCTTCATAACTAAAGAGCGTACAGTATGACCGAAGGGACACATTTAAACCTCCTTCATCACCCAAACTACACTCTTGTCCTAAACCTTTAGGTAATAGAGAATAGAAGGAGTGGAGGACAGTATAGTCACATTTGTCACACGGATAACAGCTATGATTTCAAAATACACCTAATATTTTGTAAAATCAGAGAGCTTGCTCAGTGGAACCCATTCACAATTGGCCACAAGAGACATGTTAACATTAGGCATAAATGGTAACTTCTCTATGCTGATCATGCGTGAATGGATCATCCAAGATGGATGATAATACCAGGTTAAACTGGGCCATTTTCAAGTCCCCATACTGTATTACACTACTGTTGATGTGCTTTTTATTTTACACACCCTTATAATATTTCTAACCCATGATTAGAAATACACTACCAGTCAAAAGTTTTTGAACAGTAAGATTTTTAATGTTTTTAAAAGAAGTCTCTTCTGCTCACCAAGCCTGCATTTATTTGATCCAAAATACAGCAAAAACAGTAATATTATGAAATATTTTTACTATTTAAAAAAACTCCTTTCTATTTGAATATATTTAATATTGATTTCAAAGCTGAATTTTTAGCATCACTACTCCAGTCACACAATCCTTCAGAAATCATTCTAATATTCTGATTCGCTGTTAAAAAAAACATTTATTATAATTATGTTGAAATAGAAAGTTCAGAAAAACATTTATCTGAAATAGAAATCTTTTGTAACATAATAAATATCTGTATCATGTATCAGTGTTTATCACACCTGAGTTCAGTTTCTCTAGCCACAACCAGGCCTGATTACTGCCACACCTGTTCACAAACAAGACATCACTTAAATAGGACCTGCCTGACAAAGTTAAGTAGACCAAAAGATCCTCAAAAGCTACACATCATGTTGAGATCCAAAGAAATTCAGGAACAAATGAGAAAGAAAGTAATTGAGATCTATCAGTCTGGAAAAGGATATAAAGCCATTTCTAAAGCTTTGGGACTCCAGCGAACCACAGTGAGAGCCATTATCCACAAATGACGAAAACGTGGAACAGTGGTGAACCTTCTTAGGAGTGGCCGGCCGACCAAAATTACCCCAAAAGCGCAGCGACGTCTCATCCAAGAAGTCACAAAAGACCCCACAACAACCTCTAAAGAACTGCAGGCCTCTCTTGCCTCAGTTAAGGTCAGTGTTCATGACTCCACCATAAGAAATAGACTGGACAAAAATGGCCTACATGGCAGAGTTCCAAGACGAAAACCGCTGCGGAGCAAAAAGAACATAAAGGCTCATCTCAGTTTTGCCAGAACACATCTTGATGATCCCCAAGAGTTTTGGGAAAATACTTTTTGGGAAAATAGTGTGTGTCTCATTACATCTGGTGTAAAAGTAACACAGCATTTCAGAAAAAGAACATCATACCAACAGTAAAATATGGTGGTGGGAGTGTGATGGTCTGGGGCTGTTTTGCTGCGTCTGGACCTGGAAGACTTGCTGTGATAAATGGAACCATGAATTCTGCTGTCTACCAAAAAATCCTGAAGGACAATATCCGGCCATCTGTTCGTGACCTCAAGCTGAAGTGAACTTGGGTTCTGAAGCAGGACAATGATCCAAAACACACCAGCAAATCCACCTCTGAATGGCTGAAGAACAACAAAATGAAGACTTTGGAGTGGCCTAGTCAAAGTGCTGGCCTGAATCCTATTGAGATGCTGTGGCATGACCTTAAAAAGGCGGTTCATGCTCGAAAACCCTCCAAGATGAGTGGGCCAAAATTCCTGCACAGCGCTGTAACAGACTCATTGCAAGTTATCGCAAACCACTCATATCCAATCATATCTTGATGGAAGCATTGCCTTCTCTGTCATTACTTTCCCTCATTCATTCTGAATTACCCCCCACCAAACCCACGGCATGCTTTAGGGGGACTGTTAAAACTTCCTGTTTGTTGACTCCCTCTTACATCAGCACAAAGCCGACACGACCTCTGATGTGAGATCATAAACAGCCTTTCTAACTCTATTTATGCTGTTCTGTATATACCAATAGTTTTTAAAAGACAAAGAAAACTGTGTTTTGTTGCACCCACACACATGCATATAATCACAGAATATTATAAAGGTACAATAATAATAAGATTAGTATATGCATTCCACCGTTCAACTGTTTTTGCATTAAATTGTTTTATAAAATGTTTAAATGTTAAAAATTAAAATATATTAATATTAAAAAAACTTACAAAACTGTTTTCAGTGTTGATAATAATAAGAAATGAGCAGCAATCAGCACATTTGAATGATTTCTAAAGGATTATGTGACACTGAAGACTGGAGTAATGTCTGCTGAAAATTCAGCTTTTCCATCAAGAATACATTACATTTTAAAATATATTCATATACTGTATAAAGGCTCATGCTTTAGGGGGACTGTTAAAGCTTCCTGTTTGTTGTAGCGCATGTCTTGAGTTGAAGACGAGCGTGGTTGTGGCTAATCTTGAATACATTGTTTATTCTCTATTCACATACATTTCAACTGTTTACTCACTGTTACTTGCTTTAATGGCGAATTTGTGTCTACCTTTGAGTTCAGGTGAAGACACGTTCGAGCTGCACTCGGTGCAGGTCGAGCTGGAGGCCGTGGAGAAGCAGATCCAGGGGTTGCTGACCAGGCAGTTTGAGTTGCAGGAGAGGAAGGCTGCACTCGAATTTGCCCGGGTAAGTATACAGCGCGATACTAACACCCTCATCACCTCTACTCCGTGTGCTTCTCTGCACAGGTCCGGCGCACCCAGGACGCGATCCTCCCAGATGTCGTTCACTCCGGCGCCGGGAATCCACGGACCCTGGGTGCAGCAGCAGCGGAAGACGCGAGCCAGGCCCCGGGCGAGGACCTCTCCCCCTCCGCCACCTCCGGTCTTCGAGATCTCCACCCGGAACCGCTTCGCTCCCTTCCGCGAGACGGAGCGCGACGCTGTGATCGTCGGAGACTCCATCGTCCGGTACGTTCGTGCTAACTTAGCTAACAGTAAAGTGCACACTCGCTGTTTTCCTGGTGCTCGCGTTCTCGATGTTTCTTCACAGATACCTGCCATCCTGAAGTACTCTTACTGTCCAATCTATAAAGACTGTGTCTGTTCCTCGAATAGTAAGGTCAAAACAAAAATTTAATGCAGGATCTAGAAAAAATCTAATCGTGATTAAACCAGAAAAATGCACAATAAATGAACAAAAACAATTTTTAAAGCTTGGGCTCCTAAACATTAGATCACTCGCACCCAAAGCACTTTTTGTAAATGAAATGATCATGGATAATAGCTTTGATGTACTCTGCTTAACTGAAACTTGGCTAAAACCAAACGACTATATTGGTCTGAATGATTCTACTCCACCAAACTACTGTTATAAGCATGAACCCCGTCAGATTGGTCGTGGCGGTGGTGTTGCAACAATATATAATGATATTTTCAATGTTACTCAGAAAACAGGGTACAGGTTTAATTCATTTGAAGTACTTCTACTTAATGTTACTCTGTCAGATATGCAAAAGAAATCTCTCCTATCTCTTGCTCTGGCTGCTGTGTATAGACCTCCAGGGCCGTATACAGATTTCTTAAAAGAATTTGCAGATTTCCTCTCAGACCTATTGGTTAATTTTGATAAAGCGTTAATTGCTGGGGATTTTAACATTCATGTTGATAATACAAATGATGTGTTAGGACTTGCGTTTACTGACCTGATAAACTCCTTTGGAGTCAAGCAAAACGTCACCGGACCCACTCATCATTTTAATCATACACTAGATCTAATTATATCGCACAGACTTGATCCTACTGATATAGATATCGTACCTCAAAGCGATGATGTTACTGATCATTTCCTTGTATCGTGCATGCTGCGTATTACTGATATTAAGTATATAGCTCCACGCTATCGTCTGGGCAGAACTATTGTTCCTGCTACCAAAGATAGATTCACAAATAACCTACCTGACTGATCTCAGCTGCTCTGTGTACCCATAAATACAAATGAACTAGACAAAATGACTAGTAACATGGGCACTATCTTCTCTAATACACTAGAAGCTGTTGCCCCCATCAAGCTAAAAAAGGTTAGAGAAAAACGTACTGTGCCATGGTACAACATTAATACCCATTCTCTAAAAAAAGAAACTCGTAATCTTGAATGTAAATGGAGAAAAACTAACTTAGAGGTTTTTAGAATTGCATGGAAAAACAGTATGTCCAGCTATAGACAGGCTTTAAAAGCTGCTAGAGCCAAGTACATCCACCAACTCATAGAAAAAAATAAAACAATCCAAGGTTTTTATTTAGCACAGTGGCTAGATTAACAAATAACCAAATGCCACCTGACCTAAATATTCCTGCACAGTTTAATAGTAACGACTTTATGAATTTCTTTACTGATAAATTAGACAACATCAGAAATACAATAACAAATATAGATACTACGGCAACTGATACTTCAGCATTATTCATTACACCCAAAGAAAAACTGCAGTGCTTTACAACTATAGAACAGGAAGAATTAAATAAACTTATCGTCGCATCTAAACCAACAACATGCCTATTAGATCCTGTACCCACTAAATTACTAAAAGAGTTATTACCTGTAGCAGAAGTACCGCTTCTTAATATTGTTAACTCATCGTTATCTTTAGGTCATGTCCCAAAACCATTCAAACTAGCGGTTATTAAGCCTCTTATTAAGAAACCACAGCTAGACCCTAGTGAATTGGCAAATTACAGACCCATTTCTAATCTTCCATTTATGTCTAAAATTTTGGAAAAAGTTGTGTCTGCTCAATTGTGCTCCTTCTTGCAAAAGAATAATCTCTTTGAAGAATTTCAGGTTTCAGGCCCCATCATAGCACAGAAACTGCACTTGTAAAAATCACAAATGACTTGCTACTTGCGTCAGAAGGCTGCGTCTCATTGCTAGTTTTACTTGATCTTAGTGCTGTATTCGACACTATAGATCATGACATACTGATAGATCCAAAGCTATACAGGTATTCAAGGGCAGGCTTTAAGATGGTTCAGATCATACCTGTCCGATCGCTACCACTTTGTTTATTTAAATGGGGAGTCATCGCAGCTATCACCAGTAAAGTATGGAGTGCCACAAGGATCTGTCCAAGGTCCACTACTATTTTCAATTTACATGTTACCCCTTGGTAATATTATTAGAAAATATGGGATTAGTTTCCATTGTTATGCTGATGATACTCAACTATATATTTCAACAAGACCAGATGAAACTTCAAAAAAATGTGTTAAAAATGTGAAAGACTGGATGACCAATAATTTTCTACTATTAAATTCAGATAAGACCGAGATATTACTTATTGGACCAAAAAACAGTACACAGAATCTCTTAAACTGCAATTTGCAACTAGACAGATGTACTGTTATTTCCTCTACAGTTAAAAATCTGGGTGTTATATTAGACAGCAACCTGTCTTTTGAAAATCATATTTCTCATGTTACAAAAACAGCATTCTTCCATCTTAGAAACATTGCTAAGCTACGGAACATGTTACCTGTCTCTGATGCAGAAAAGTTAGTTCATGCATTCATGACGTCTAGACTGGACTATTGTAATGCACTACTAGGTGGTTGTCCAGCTTCTTCAATAAATAAGTTACAGATAGTCCAAAATGCAGCTGCTAGAGTCCTTACCGGATCAAGAAAATACTATCATATTATCCCAATTTTACGGTCTCTACACTGGCTACCTATTAGGTTACGTATCACTTACAAAATATTACTTCTTACCTATAAGGCCCTTAATGGTTTAGCTCCTGCATACATAACTAGTCTTCTACCACGCTACAATCCTTCACGCTCCCTAAGGTCGCAAAACTCTCGACTTTTAGTAGTACCTAGGATAGCAAAGTCCACTAAAGGAGGGAGAGCCTTTTCACATTTGGCTCCCAAACTCTGGAATAGCCTCCCTGATAACATTCAGGGTTCAGACACACTCTGTATGTTTAAATCTAGATTAAAGACTCATCTCTTTAGCCAAGCATTCACATAATGTATCTCAACGTTGTACTTCAGTTACATCTGATCAAATGCACATCAACATTCTTCAGCTTGGGCAAAACACATAATTTTTGCTTGGTTGGAACAGCAGCTACGCTAATTATTTCTCTATTTGTTTCTCTGTTTCTGCCACGGGATTTCCATCCCGTGGTAACTAGGAATTACACAAGATTCAGACGGGATTCAGAAGAAGAGATGATGCCAACCCCCCAGAGGACCGCCGATGATGCCAGCCTTGAAACAACATACAGCACTACACAATTTTTCTACAAGTTTGATTGCAACACATAATCATTACTATTAGTGTTCATCATCTGTTTTTGATTACACCATTACTGTTTTTAATATTTATGCCATATGTACATCGACTTAACATACAGTAGTCACCACTAATAAGCTACTAAATATATTGTAGTAGCCTACTTTTTTTTTTTTTGTACAGCTGCTTTGCAACGATTTGTATTGTGAAAAGCGCTATACAAATAAACTTGAATTGAATTGAATTAAAACTCAAACACCAGCTGTAACTTTACCTGAAACACATGAAAAGCACTTACCCTCCACACAAGAAGGCTGCGCACGTGTCGTACCAGCCACCTGACCAGGGAAACAGGAGCATTTCACGGTCTGTGAACGTTCCTCTATCTTGTTCTTATTGCAGCACCGGTGGATGGCCACCACCTCACAGGTTCCCTGCTTCACCTGGTACGAAGCTGAGGAAAAGGGACAGAAAAATAAAAAATAAAGATACATTCTCTTTTTTCCTAGTAAAGCTTGTTATAAATATATGCATAAAAATCAAATGTTTGCTCAAAGCAAACACAGATAACATGCTGCTCTTCTGTTTCCCAGCTAGAGAAATTGCAACATTATGTAAAGTCTGTTCTTTCACTTAGCAGAGCAAGACAGCAAGAGATCACGAAAGGAAATGCCAACTTAATTTGTGTATAGATGTAAATAAATAGTTATTTAAAGGTTTGCTCATGGATGTAACCCTAACATTTAATAATAATAATAACCTACCCAATATAAGAAACAACATCTATTTTTAATGAGAAGCAGCTTAAGGGCTGCCAGGTCCAAGTCTTCGCTCTGTTTCTTTCCCACTTCCCCTAGCCGTACATACATAATGAACACAGGGCTCTATTCTTCAGCTCAGAGTGTAAATAAATCGCTTGAGCATTGGATTTTATTTCTTTTTTTTACAGCCAGTCTAACATGAGTGCTCAATTACTGCCAAAATTTGTCTCTAAGAAACTCAGGCTCCTCTATGCAGTGAGGTGTGTGAGTATCGGGCAATGCCTCATTGTAGATGCAGTATGGTAATACGAATTGCTGAAATGCATTACGACATATTAAGAGCCGTTATAACAGGTGGCTGTGGAAAATAACATATCCAAATGATTTAAATCACAGTGTGGATGAAGTTATCAAATACCATTAGCATTGCTTAAATACAAAAGTAACTAGTCAGTCTGTGTTTACTGATAAATTTATATGTGGCATAACCATCTGCCCTGCTGTCACGAAAGAGAGCAAGCAGGCGATGTGGATTTGAGTTGAACATTTATGAGTTGCTTTTTTCTCTTGGGACATTGCTAGCCAACATTCATTACAGGATGGAATCAAGGGCCATTCACACAGAAAAAAAAAATGTGAGATGCAGTGCAAAACAATAATAAAAAAAGGTCCAAAGATTTTTTTTTTACTGCTAAACTAGTGCATATTTACAGTGGAACACAAAAACACATTCTGTGTGAACGACTCCTAAGGTCAGTCTGAAATGTGTCTGATATTTAAGAAAAGAATGGAGTGACCAGCAATGTCTAAAAATACATTAAACATATTCCACTGACACATACCATATTTTTAATACACAACAGTGAGAAATGCAAAAGGTCAGACTATATATTGCCTCCTACAAAGTTCCCACTTATAAGTTCAGAAGTGCTTTTTGCAATGTGATATGCATTCAAGTGATTTAGGCAAGAAAAATATAGATGTGTGACACATCAATTTTATCTGGAAAAAGTGTCTGTGATGTGATTTTGTATATGAAGCATTACGATATTTCCTAAAAATAAAAAAAATAAAAAATATAAATATCAGATGAAAAAATAAACTTAAAAGTACTTTAGAAAACTAAAGATGATTCCTTGGCAACTTACTGAACAGTTAAACTGTTAAACGCTTTTTTTTAGAAAAATACTTTGGTTTTTCAGCATTTTTGTGTATTTGAACTCTTTCCAACAATGACTGTATGATTTTGAAATCTATATTTTCACACTGAGGACAACTGAGGGACTCATATGCAAATATTACAAAAGGTTCAAATGCTCACTGATGCTTCAGAAGGAAAAACAATGCATTAAGAGTCAGGGGTGTAAACTTTTGAATGAAATGAGGATGTGTAGGCCTACATTTTTTTAAATATTTTGCTTAAGATAAATTTACCCTGATCCCATGCATTTTGTAAGTTTATTTTGGTAAATTAATTAACATTTTGCAGATTCTACAAGGTGTATGTAAACTTTTGACTTGTAAACTGTATTTTATAATTTTCATGTTGCAACAGAGAATTATGGGAAGTGTAGTTATGAGAGTTGCTCAAAAACTGGCTTAAATGAGAAGTATTTTATGCATTTGATTTCCATAGTTAAACTCTTTAGCAACCATTAAATCAGATCATTATAAATCATAAAATGAATAAACAATTTAGTCAGAAGGCAAATTACAAATTATTATGTACAGCAACAGTTAGATGAAAAATTCTGCCATGATTCTATGATTAATTTGTAAATATGATTAAATAAACTTTTCATTGTAGTTCTTGTATTAAATCCGGCAAAAATAAATCAATTAATCAATTAATTAGTAATTAGTAATTAGATTTAAAAGAAAAAAACTAATTTATCATACAGTTTTTTTCTGAAATTAATTGTGATTAATCCCACCTAATATTAAAGTTATTAAATATACTTTTATATTGCAATAATGTCACATTCAATCGTCAAATGAATGCAGAAACAACATAAAGACAGTACATTTTTTATATTTTTTAAATATTATTTATGACTGAAGTATCACTGATACCAATATAACTGATGTATCTAGGAAGTTGTTCTTTTTTTCTAACATTTAACCATTGACTAAAGCCATTCAACATTACAGTATAATTGAGAGCTATTAGACTTAAAAAAAATAACAACTTTGTATTTAAGTGAACTTAAAACAATCTTCACATAAACCCATTATTAAGTTATCAAACACTAAATACTAAATTAAATATAGATGAATTCTTAAAGCTACAAAAGTTATTAATTTCCTTCCTTTTCTTTTGTTCTTTGATTAACAGACATCTGTTGGAATAGAAGGATATTTGGCTGCTATTACTTTAAGAGCTGCCGCTGCCGAATGTAATGCAGATTCACTGTTGTTCTACAGAAGCTCCTCGTCACCTGGACCTTTCCCATGCTTGTTTAACTAGCGCTTGTCGCTAAAGCCAAGTTGGAGTCCATGTCTGAAAAGTCTCCCATTTAATGTGATCGTAAAGACGTTCTGTGTCTAAATAAATGCAATTCTTGTCCAGAAAAAAAAGAGACAGAAGCAGCAGTTGTGAGTGCGGTGGCCAACCCTAGCCCCGCCCCCTGCGTTAAATATTTTTAACGCCGTTAAACTGGAAAAAATAATCTTCTGCATTAACGCGCTAATTTTGACAGCACTAATCTCAACTAATATCAAATTCTCTTATTCTTTTAAATGAACACTTTTACTTTTTTTTCTGGACATAAGCTGGCCACAGTCGGCACACACATACACACAGAGCAACATGGTGGTTTCCATTTCATCAGGCCGTGAACTCGCTCTCCCGCTATGATGTGGAGTTTGTTTGACAGCTTCCTCCTGGGAAAGGTGATTCTCCTCAGCTTAGAGAGGTCTCATTCTTTCTACTCTCTTTTCATTTCCTCCTGTACTCACCCCTCTGCCTTCCTCCCCTGAGGCTCCACGTGTAGCCACATTACCCCATCACCCTGTCCTCTCTGTCCAACACAGACCCCGCCGACTGGGCTTTAATTAGAGGAAGCGTGTGGAGTCCAGGGGGCGAATGCTTACAGGCTGGATGGCCGTGTGCGTGCCGCTCAAGAGCTCGCCGCGCTCCGTCTCTGTCAGCGCCGACATTGCTGGATAAACAACAGATAAGGGTAGATCTCTAACTGTTACTATGACTGACACCACGGGGCCTCATGTAGGATGCAGCATGGGTATCGGAGAGATAATGAATGATGGATAGTGTGCTTCTGTTTTCTGGAGACGAGGGAGTGGGGAAGCTTTTTGGTACGAGAGGCACATGTGTGAACTTTATCTGAAAAAAGTGTCTGTGATGTGTGATTTTGTATCTGGAGCATTACAGTGTTATCATTAACTAAAGCTATTACAAATAATTTTTGCTAATTAAAAAAACTAAATATAAATATTAGCTGAAAAACTAAAACAAACATCTGAAATTTGAACCCCATGCAAATTCTGACTTAAAGTTACTTTTATTCAACCAGCAAGTTTTTTTTTTTGACCGGATTTCTCCCAAAAGATAATAAGACGATGTACAAGAGGCATCATTGTGGAAAAAAATATATTTCTCAGCTTTTATTTACATTTGAACAAAAAGTGGCATGTCCAAAATTATTTATACCCTTTGCAGACTGTCACAGTCTATGGGAAAATCCAAAGTTCTATACCATTCCAAATAGTCCAGGCTGTTCTGAAGCATCCTAATTACCCTGATTCATTGGGAACAGCTGTTTTAATCAACTCAACAGGTGAAAAACAGAAGCTCTCTGCTGTTGGTTTGTGGACAGTCATGGTTAAGACAAAGGAGCTCACTGAGGACCTGCGGCTGCGTATTGTGGCTGCTCACAAGTCAGGAAAGGGCTATAAGGCCATATCTAAATGTGTTGAAGTTCCAGTGGCTACAGTGCAAAGTATTATTCAAAAATACAAGATGTTCCGCACTATGAAAAATCTCAGAGGACGTGGTCGGAAGCCAAAAGTGACACCTGTGCTGGCCAGGAGGATAGTGAGAGAGGTAAAGGATCACCAACAAGGCCATCCTCATGAATCTGGGCTCTGCTGGTGGCAACATCTCAAGGCAGACAGTCCAACGAACACTGCACACCGCTGGGTTCCACGGACGCAGACCAAGGAGGACACCACTTCTGCAGATAAGGCACACAAAAGCCCGCTTGACCTTTGCAAATGCTCATCTGGACAAAGAAGAAGACTTCTGGTCTTCTGTTTTATGGTCAGATGAAGAAAAAATTTAATTGTTTGGCCACAATGATGTAGCCTTCATTTGGCGTAAAAAAGGAGAAGCCTTCAACCTTAAGAACACCATCCCCACTGTCAAACATGGTGGTGGGAACCTAATGTTTTGGGGGTGTTTTACAGCCGGTGGACCAGGGAACCTAATCACAGTAAACGGCACCATGAAAAAGGAGCAATACATCAAAATTCTCAACAACAACATCAGGCAGTCTGCACAGAAACTTGGCCTTGGGCACTAGTGGACATTTCAGCACGACAACGACCCAAAACACACAGCAAAAGTGGTGAAGAAATGGTTAGCAGACAAAAACATTAACATTTTGCAGTGGCCCAGCCAGAGTCCTGGCTTAAATCCAATTGAGAATCTGTGGAAGAAGCTAATGATCAGGGTGATGGCAACCTGAAAGAGTTGGAGCTCATCGCTAAAGATGAATGGGCAAAAATACCAGTGGAGACATGCTAAAAGCTGGTCAGCAATTATAGGAAAAGTGTGATTGCTGTAATAGCCAATAAAGGCTTTTCTATTGATTATTGAGAAGGGTATAAATAATTTTAGACATGCCACTTTTTGGTTCTTTGCACCATTTTTCACTATAAATATTTTGAACTGAAGTTTTTTGTGAGGGGAGAGATTTTACACGTTTTTCAAGTAACGGTTATTCAGATCAGAGGTTTTTAAAGGTTATTTAAATCTGTGATTCTCAAATGGTTTGGGTTCAGGGCCCAGATTTTACATTGGACATTAAATGGTGACCCACACAAATGCACTGTGACCAATGTGAACATTTGCTTTTACTTTGCACAACTTGGTTCTCTTGGTTTTCAAGCATGAGGTTACATCCAACAGCCAGTCCACTACTATTAAATTAACCTGCAATAGACTGAGTTTATACAACATTTGATGGCAAAAGATTTATCACTATTCAAAAAAGATTTATCAGCGTTCTTGTATCTCAAGAAGCAGCATATTGAGTGATGGCAAAGTCATGAGTGTAGTTCCCTGGGACTGCATGAAGTGATAAAATATGACTTGAATGAAATGAAGATGCTTTGAATAAAAGCATCTCCAAAACATAAACAACCATCTAAAAGTTTGGACATTTTAAAGAAATACTTTTATCCAGCAAGGATGCATTAAATTGATCAAAAGTAGGAGTAAAGACATTTATAATGTTCAAAATATATACAGTCAAGCCCGAAATTATTCATACCCCTGGCTAATTCTGACTTAAAGTTACTTTTATTCAACCAGCAAGTTTTTTTTTGACCGGAAATGACACAGGCTTCTCCTAAAAGATAATAAGACGATGTACAAGGGGCATCATTGTGGAAAAAAGTATTACTCATCTTTTATTTACATTTGAACAAAAAGTGGCATGTCCAAAATTATTCATACCCTTCACAACAATGAACAGAAAAGCTTTTTTTGGCTATTACAGCAATCAAATGCTTCCTATAATTGCTGACCAGCTTTTTGCAGGTCTCCTCTGGTATTTTTGCCCATTCATCTTTAGCGATGAGCTCCAACTCTTTCAGGTTGGAGGGTCTCCTTGCCATCACCCTGATCTTTAGCTCCCTCCACAGATTCTTAAATGGATTTAAGTCAGGACTCTGGCTGGGCCACTGCAAAACATTACAGTTTTTTACAGACGCTAGGACACATTTCTCAATACTTAGGTCACTTTTGCAAAACTCTTCACACAGTGAGCACAACAGAAGTCTATGTGGGCTAAACTGAGGATCAATTATCATTGTTTTGGCACAAAATGCATTCAATGACTACATCTCTCAAATTTCATGAATTCTTTTCTCACTCAGACACAACAACTGCCAAAAATCTTTGTACGTACAGGACATTTTGCACATGATTACATACTGTTTTCAAAACTGTTAAACTTATGTTCAAAACAATAACATAATGCAAAACTGAATAAGACAGCAAAATTCAACAGCAATATTTTATTGAAACATATTTCAAATCTAAAAATGCAGTAGATTTGCATTACTATTGTATCTGTATCAGTGGATGGTGTGTATACAAATTCTTGTATTTTGGAATTACTTAGTGTAAAAAAATAAAAATAAATAAACAACATAAAATATTGACGAATTCTGCGTCATGTCTGATTCATTCCAGTAACATATATTGCAGTTATAAACAATATATATTGCAATTATAAACAGAGATGTGTCCTTGTTTTACACAAGAAAACAATGTGTAATGCTACATGTTGTTAGTGTTTTTTAGGTCATTGTTTTGTGGGTGACAAAGTGTGCTTGTCGGCTGTCAACCTTTGCTAGTGTTCTGGAAGAATGAGTTTATTTGAGACCTGAATAAAGTGTTTTGGTAGTTGTAGTGCATTTTGAATGTGAAATGAACTGCTTTGCCAAGCTGAAAGTCGGTTAGGATAATTGTGTGAAGAGTTTTGCAAAAGTGACCTAAGTATTGAGAAATGTGTCCTAGCGTCTGTAAAAAACTGTAATGTTTTGTCTGCTAACCATTTCTTCACCACTTTTGCTGTGTGTTTTGAATCAGAGTAATTAGGATGCTTTAGAACAGCTTGGACTATTTGGAATGGTATAGAACTTTGGATTTTCCTATAGATTTTGACAATTTGCAAAGGGTATGAATAATTTTGGACATGCCAATTTTTTGTTCAAATGTAAATAAAAGCTAAGAAATACTTTTTTTTCCACAATGATGCCCTTTTGTACATCATCTTATTATCTTTTGGGAGAAGCCTGTGGCATTTCCGGCCAAAAAAATACTTGTTACTTACTTAAAAATAACTTTAAATCAGAATTTGCCAGGGGTATGAATAATTTTGGGCTCGACTGTATGTTTCAAATAAATGCTGTTTTGTGTGTGTGTGTGTGTGTGTGTGTGTGTGTGTGTGTGTGTGTGTGTGTGTGTGTGTGTGTGTGTGTGTGTACCTGGTATTCATCACGTTATGGGGACCAAATGTCCCCACAAGGATAGGAATACCAGTAGATTTTGACCTTGTGGGGACATTTCTCAGGTCCCCATGAGGAAACAGGCTTATAAATCATGCACAAGGAGTTTTTTTGATGAAGTAAAAGTGTGCACAATCTCCTGTGAGGGCTAGGTTTAGGTGTAGGGTAGGTGTAGGGCGATAGAAAATACGGTTTGTACAGTATAAAAACCATTACGCCTATGGAATGTCCCCATAAAACATGTAAACCCAACGTGTGTGTGTGTGTGTGTGTGTGTGTGTGTGTGTGTGTGTGTGTGTGTGTGTGTGTGTGTGTGTGTGTGTGTGTGTGTGTGTGTGTGTGTGTGTGTGTGTGCGTGTGTGTGCTTTCTATTTATCAAAATAATCCTGAAAAAGTATCAAATTTTCTACAAAAATATTTTCAACAATCATATATACAAATGTTTCTTAACCATCAAATCAGCATATTAGAATGATTTCTGTAGGATTATGTGACTTTAAATGCGTAATGCAACTGAAAATACAGTTTGCCATCACAGAAATAAATTACATTTTAAAATACTTTAAAATAAACAATCGTTTTGGAAATTGTAATAATATTTGACAAATGAATAAATAAATGCAGCCTTGCTGAACATAAAAGACTTTTCGACTCAAACTTTTTAACGGTAGTGTACATATAAATATATTATGCTGTTAAATTTTTCATGAGCATTTTCACAATCCACCAGATCCACCAAAGCACCTGCTTATGAAATCACTAAAACTTTTTGATTCTAATTGGAACTTATTTTACCAGTGTAGCTTCTCTGAAAGTGCAGCATGAGTTCCAATTTGCACGTGCACATGTGTGAGTTCTGTTCGCCCAGTTAGTGTGCAGAGAAGCAAGAGGTTGCAGGCTCAGTGCTCAGGGGAAGGCACCCCATCACCACCAAACCCCAAGAACAAAGGCCATACTGCCTCCTGCTGGCATAATGGGGTCACGGAAAAGACATAAGCACCAAGCGTACACATCCCACGTCCTTCCTAAGTAGCTCGCTTACTTTCAATGATACACTCATGCACAACCTTTTATATACCATTACCAGTCATTTACAGTTAAATTGATGAGCAATTTCCTACTGTGCAGAGAAATCACAACCAGAGCCAACCAGAGGATGAAGGTCTCACACTTCGCACTATCACTCATGTCTTACACCTTCCTCGCACACAGGCAGGCGTCACATCTTGGGCACTCCATCTGACACATCTCAGGGCGGCCCTGAGGACTACAGCAGCCGTCAAACCACAAAAAAACGAGCATAAAAAAGGTTTAGATTGCTTGTAGACGTGGCATTAAGCTAATAATGACTGAACAGGCATGGAAAATTTGTGGTGTATGAAGAGCTTAAACGCATCTGAATAAGCTTTTCTCTGTATCTGTCTCTTCTTACACTCTTGGCAGCAGAAGTCATTTGTAAAATTCTCCGCTGCACCATTAAGCACAGTGAGCAGACTCCGGGGATAATCGTGCGTTTTTTTTGCGCGGCTTCTCCTCCAGGACCGCGGAGCTGGAATTAAGCGCTCGGCGTTCCACCATTGCCATCTTGTTCTGGATTTTAAAGCGCTGTTATGATGGTCTCAGAGTAATAAATCTCAGATCAGCCTGAAATCAAATAAGATTTCAAGCATGGGTAACTGTCTCTATCCCTGTGGCGGACGCATCTGGGTGTCGAGCTAAACACCATTACCTTGAGCTGATGGGGCAGCCAGGCGATTGATATATTCTGACAGCGCGAGGCGGGTGAGCCTTTGTGCGATTTATGAAGAAGCATGTCTTTCTGCTGTCAATAGCCGGCTGGTTGTCAGCACCGAAAGGGCAGACATTTTGTGACTCAGTTTGAGGGAACTCGGTTGATTGTGATGACAATGAGTGCAAAAATTATGCACTAAGGGTAGGACTGTCAATATAACGTGTTAATTTAGTGAAATTATATTTTTTTTAAATGTGCTAAAAAATAACAATCCTGCTCTCTGACGCAAAAGACATCACATTACATCTCTCTAATTAATTCAATTAAACATTTTAATCAACTGACAACCCTAATTAAAGTGACATAAAGACTGGAACAGTGAAACTGTGATATTAACTATTATGAAAACAGAAATGATTTAAAAAACAGCAACTTTTAATCAGCTTTATCTCATTTTAACAGTCTTCAGTCAAAGCGCATTAGAAGTTCACTTTTTTTGGTTTGTATGGTTAGGTGTTCCATCCAGGCCTCTCATAAATATGTCTTTGTCTAAAACTTACTTAGCATGAGTTCTTGTCTATGAAAAAGTGGTAATATTTTAAGAATAAAGTCGAAATGACAAAAATTAAGTCAAAATATTATGAGAATAAAGGCAAAATGTTTTGAGAATAAAGTCAAAATATATCAACAACAAAGTGTTTCGAGAATAAAGTCAAAATTTAGAGAATAAAGTCAAAATTACGAGAACAAAGGCATAATATTTCAAGAATAAAGTCGAAATATATCGACAATAAAGTCAAAATTATGAGAATAAAGTTGGAGTGTTTCAAGAATAAAGTCAAAATTAAGAGAATGAAGTCAAAATTGTGAGAATAAAGGCAAAATATTTCGAGAATAAAGTAAAAAAGAGAATAAAGTAAAAATATTTCAAGAATAAAGTTGAAATTTATTGACAATAAAGTCAAAGTTATGAGAATAAAGTAGAAGTGTTTCGAAAATAAAGTCAAAATTAAGAGAATGAAGTCGAAGTTATGAGAATAATCAAATATTATGAGAATATAGGCAAAATATTTTGAGAATAAAGTAGAAATTATGAGAATAAAGTCTAAATATTTCAGTAATAAAGTGTAAATATATCGACAATAAAGTCAAAATTATGAGTACAGGGTAAAAAAGTTTTGAGAGAATGAAGTCGAAATTACGAGAATAGTCAAAATATTACGAGAATATAGGTAAAATATTTTGAGAATAAAGTCAAAATTATTTCAATAATAAAGTCGAAATATATTGACAATAAAGTCAAAATTATAAGAATAAGGTAGAAGTGTTTCGAGAATAAAGTCAAAATTAAGAGAATGAAGTCGAAATTACGAGAATAGTCAAAATATTACGAAAATATAGGCAAAATATTTTGAGAATAAAGTCTAAATTAATTAAGTCGAAATTACAAAATATTATGAGAATATAGGCAAAATATTTTTGAGAATAAAGTCAAAATATTTCAAGAATTATATCAAAATATATCAACAATAAAGTCAAAATTATGAGAAAAAATGTTTAAGTGTTTTGAGAATAAAGTCAAAGTTAAGAGAATGAAGTTGAAATATTATGAGAATAAAGGCAAAATATTTCAAGAATAAAGTAGAAATTATGAGAATAAAGTCAAAATTAAGGGTATGAAGTTGAAATTACGATAATAAAGTCAAAATATTTTGAGAATAAAGTCGAAATATTTCAAGGATAAGGTCGAAATATATCGACAATAAAGTCGGAGTGTTTCAAGAATAAAGTCAAAATTAAGAGAATGAAGTCAAAATTGAGAGAATAAAGGCAAAATATTTCGAGAATAAAGTAAAAAAAAGAGAATAAAGTTAAAATATTTCAAGAATAAAGTCGAAATTTATTGACAATAAAGTCAAAGTTATGAGAATAAAGTAGAAGTGTTTCGAAAATAAAGTCAAAATTAAGAGAATGAAGTCGAAGTTATGAGCAGTAGCGTGTTTAGGCACCACGCAACCCACGCAAATGCGTGGGGCCCCGTGATCCAGGGGGCCCCCGGGGAACCCGATTTCTTCCGATGGAAATCGATAACCGGACATTTTTGTAACTGGTTTAATACCGGACTACTGATAAGCTTTAGGACATGCAATACTGTTATCTATACCTGCGTTGTTTTGTCTCCGTATACTTATTTGTTAATTGCGATTTAGAAACTGTTCTCATAACCGGACGCGCCTGCCGTGAGAGGTTTGGTATGTGCAGCGGCACCGTCTCAATCTCTGTCCGGCGCAGGTAAAAGAATTTTAAGGTGAGGTGCAATTCATATTTCTTTATTAAATAACTTACAAAATAATTAGAAAACTTTCTGTCAGGCGTTATTTTACAAACAGCACGAGTGAATCTCCGCAAGCTTTCCCTCTCAAAATGCGCAAATGGCTTTAAATGACCACATCGCGTCTGCACTGTAAGCAAGCTGCACACTGCACGTTTGAAACAGGAACTGTCACAGTTTACATGCATCGCCACTAAAGTTTATAATTTGCCTTTCTTTTCAAGTTTGGCCAGTATTTAAACCATTCAGCACTTCTGCGCTCTCAAGAGACAATGTGCTCATAATTGGCCTATTGTGAAAACAAAAGTAAACATTTAATTACATATTAAAAAAAAAAAACTCAACCACTCCCTCCAACAAGAGTCACCTAAAAGGGGAATTCACCCCAATTTCAAAAATGAAAATCAGGTACTGAATCAATGTCTGTAGAAATCCTGATGGGAGTATCATTATAAATAATTCTAGATTTTAACTATAAGCCTTTTTTATCTTGTAGATTAAATCAGAGATGAAAATGTCCTTAAAAGAGGGACACTTTGGAGTAATCACAATCACGCCTCCTTCCTGTGGAAGTCAGTATGTTAATTTCATTACATAAAAATAGCTAGGGCCGCTATAATTCTCTGTTCCAGTGTTGTGCTCCTATGCATATGATGTTCAAACATGTTGTGGTATGCCGAGGAAACCTCTCTCTCTTTGGAGAGCATTTTTATTTTTAAAAGGTGCTTTATGTGCCATTTTCTGTTTGTTTAGAGGAATTTGTAAACTGCAAGAATAAAATAACTTAAAATTTTCAACATCTTTTTACATTATTTATTTTTGCACCAACTTATAGAAAGTTGTATAATGGCATCAATAAGCAGTATTGTATCAGTAGTGATAAAATGTAAACAATAGGCTACTCATCCCTACCACAGAATCATTTGCAAAATCCACCTAGGGGGCCTACCCGGGACCACTTGCTAAGGGCCCCTGGTTATGAGAATAATCAAAATATTATGAGAATATAGGCAAAATATTTTGAGAATAAAGTAGAAATTATGAGAATAAAGTCTAAATATTTCACTAATAAAGTGTAAATATATCGACAATAAAGTCAAAATTATGAGAATAGGGTAAAAAAGTTTCGAGAGAATGAAGTCGAAATTATGAGAATAGTCAAAATATTACGAGAATATAGGTAAAATATTTTGAGAATAAAGTCAAAATTATTTCAATAATAAAGTCGAAATATATTGACAATAAAGTCAAAATTATAAGAATAAGGTAGTAAGGTAAGGTAGTAATAAGTGTTTCGAGAATAAAGTCAAAATTAAGAGAATGAAGTCGAAATTACGAGAATAGTCAAAATATTACGAAAATATAGGCAAAATATTTTGAGAATAAAGTCGAAATTAAGTCGAAATTACAAAATATTATGAGAATATAGGTAAAATATTTTTGAGAATAAAGTCAAAATATTTCAAGAATTAAATCAAAATATGTCAACAATAAAGTCAAAATTATGAGAAAAAAATGCTTAAGTGTTTCGAGAATAAAGTCAAAGTTAAGAGAATGAAGTTGAAATAGTATGAGAATAAAGGCAAAATATTGAGAATATAGGCAATATAGATTTTTATTCTGATAGTGTAAGTAATTTTTACTTAACCAAGAAAATGTGAATGAGATATGAATTTAAATTTAATTGAAAAAAAAAACATCACTGCACGCCACTGATGTACATATATAGTGTATAGCTTACTCATATAAGCTAAAATAGATTATGGGATACTATAACACTATCACTGATATCATTTGATAAAACTTGTTTTTAGACTATAACAGCATCCCTGTTTGAAAAAACATGGGCAACAGCGCTGTGCAGAAATATTTTCCATCTTACTTTTTTCCTAATTTAAAAGATATTTGATATGTGGATTTCATAAAATAACACCTCATGTGACGATTGGCTCAGCATTCAAGAAAGAACATGCAGTTAGAGATGAATGTCTACGTCCATGACAGAAGAAAATGTGCAACGTGACATAAAATGAAACTAACAAGCTTTCTAACAAGAACACCCGTAACGTACTACCTGAGCCCGGCTGACATGTTCCACACACCTCCATTACTCAGACCAGGTAATAGCTCCAGGTTAGCTGTTGTTTTTAATTGGATGTGTCAAATGTCATCACAGGCTTGAACAATGTTGCAGAGACGTTTGAACTTGTGTGTTTAATCTTTGTGTCATGACTGTAAGAACAGCCAAGACTGACAGAGACCAAAGCACAGCTCACATAACACAAATGAGGTCTCAGAGTGGGTGGCCTTTGGCTCCAGGCGACTCACTTTGACACACTGTATGTAGTGTATGGCGGCTGAAGCAATGGGCAGGAATGGTTCGTGTAGGCATGCTGGTGTATGTGCGTATACTCATTAAATGCAATGCGCATTGGGACTTTTCTGGTCTTCGGTGTTGGCTATATAAGGGCCTATTACAGCGGACAGGAACAAAGGCAGTCGCTCGCACGCTATTGTCTCTATTTACCTGCAAGCATGGACAAGCATGACAGGACACGCAAGACAAGAAAAAGTGGTTGTTAGTTATAGTGTCTGGTTTCAGTGTCAACCATCAGTCAATGGCCCTTGCCTCGTTTGGGTGAGATTCAGACCATCCATTCCCATTAGTGTCCATGTTTCCACAGGAGAACTTTACAAATGACCCATTACTGCTTCTCATTCAGACACATGAGGGGTTAGTCCTGTACAGGCATTTATAGAGCTTCAGAGCCACCATGTGGCCACAAATGACACTGCACGGAATAACTGGCTTTTCTCAAGGTATACTGTAGGTCAGATGTGACAGAGGCTGTATATATATATATATAATATAAAATAACATAATAAAATAAGAAACAGTGTATATGGTTAGAAAATATTTCTATTTTAAATAAATACTGCTCTTTTTAACTTCTTAGTCATCAAGAATCCTGTTTCCAGCACTGATAATAAATCAGAATATTAGAATGATTTCTGAAGGATCATGTGACACTAAATAGTGGAGTAATTATACTGAAAAATTCTTGAATGAGCATAAGACTTTAAAAAACATTACAAATTACATTACAAATCTTACTGATCCCAAACTTTAAAATTATACTTTAATTAGCATAATACTATTACAGTTTTTTACAATCGTTTTTGCACTATTAACTGAACCTTAATGTCATTTTTCAAAACTCTAGATACAAAACTCAAAACAGTCATTATTTGTAACACAGGCTGTCCAGTGTTCAAAACTTTGCATATTGCGTTCATATCTTTAAAGAAGCCTTGCATTAGCAGAAGCATTGTTTCAAAAAACGAATTTATTATGAAATATTATAGGAACATTACTTTAGATCACCCATACACAAGTTACCCATAGTTTCAATGTGTTTTTGCTAGTACAATCATTAAATACAGTTGTACAAAATATGTGATTCAGGTTTCATTTTTTTTACTTTAGACTGAGAACAGTACAGACACAGTGGTATCATTGAAATACTGTAATGTGGAATTTACTGATAAAATACATCTCAGCATAGGTTTTCTAAAGGGAAAAAATTTTAGATTCAAAGTTTTAGCTGTTTTTTTTTTCAGCAGGGTACAGTATATTGTACCCTACTGAAAAAAAAACTGCTAAAACCAGCCTAGGCTGGTTGGCTGGTCTTAGCTGGTTTAAGCTGGAAGTAGCTGGTTTTAGCTGGTCTCCCAGTCTTGTCAGGCTGGTTTTAGCTGGTGGTTTCCCAGCCTGACCAGACAGAAAAGTGGTCAATACCCCTCTAAAACCAGCTATGACCAGCTAAAACCAGGCTGGTTGACCAGCTAAAAACAGCCAAACAGCCTAGGCTGGTTTTGGATTTTTTTTCTTCTTCAGCAGGGCTAATTTGTGCACCAACGTTCTTGATACATTCTTTTTTTATTTTTTTATTTTTTATTTTTTTTACCAGGGTAGCCAATAACTCATTGAAACCACAAAAGCAATAACATAAAAATGACATCTTGCATTCAGTAATGTTGAATATGAAAATGTGTTCTGTAAAAGAGGTACATGGGGCCACAGAAACCATATCTGATGAAGATTGAAATATGACATCCATAGATACACGGTAAAAAAAAACTGCAGAGGTACAATTTTGTTCCTGGGCAACAAAACATATAAAGGTACCTTTAAAGGTACACAATGGGTCCTTATTGTACAATTATGTACCCAAAAAGTGTACCCTTGGTAACACCCCAGTGACAGCTACTTGTACCCTAAAAGGTATAGTTTTGTACCTTTTTTTCTGAGAGTGTAGTGTAGTCCATCTGGGTCATATTCTGTGGTAATTGGTGTCAAATGATCTATCCTGAAACTGTCATAATCTAAACATGCACTATTTTCCATAAAATATATGCTTCAAGAGTAATGCAACAGTTATTTATCATTTTAAGCAGATATATCAACTGATAGTTCGATCTTTGTAATGAAATGAATGCACACTCAACTCAGATGTAATTTGTGAGTTGCATTTTGAAATAGTAATACTTTGATGTTAAGTTGTGTCATTTTGAACAGGTGATTTAAGTTCAATGAACAAATGATCTTTGGCTTATGTGTATTGTATCCAAGCATTTGAAAAATGTGTAAAGTGATTTGAAAAATGTGCATTTTGATCATTGGTTGTGAATTATGTGTCTAGAGTTTTGAAAAATGACATTACAGTTCTCTTATTAGTGCAAAAACGATTGTAAAAAACTGTATAATAGCAACTTTTTACCAATTTTTATTTTTATTTTTTTTTACTTTTTCACTAATAGAGATTTTCTAATCTAGTCACCTCTGAAAAATATCAAAACGTTATTTATTCTCCAGGCCACTTCTCAAACATCTAAATTGTAATTTTTTTGGAGTTAGGTCAAGTTTTAGACTATTGAGTTACAAATCGCTTCTTTAAATAGCATAAAACTTTTAATACTCTTTTTTTTTTTTACCATTTTTTCAGCTTTTTAAATTTTTCATAAAAAGAGGTTTTTATAAGTCTGGTCACCAGTGCAAAATACCAAAATGTAATTTAGTCTCCAGGCCACTTCTCAAACATCTAAATTGTAATCTTTTTGTAGTCAGGTCAAGTTCCAGACTATTGAGGTACAAATTGCATCTTTAAATAGCATAAAACTCTTTTAATAGTAGCTTTTTATCTTTTTTTTTCAGATTTTTAAATGTCATAAATAGAGATTTTTATATGTCTGGTCACCAGTGCAAAATCGCAAAAAGTAATTTAGTCTTGAGGCAACTTCTCAAAAATTGTACTAAATTGTATCTAAATTGTACTTTTTTGTAGTCAGGTCGAGTTCCAGACTATTGAGGTACAAATTGCATCCTTAAAAAGCATAAAACTCTTTTAATAGTAGCTTTTTACCCTTTTTTTCTTTTCGGATTTTTAAATGTCATAAATAGAGATTTTTATATGTTTGGTCACCAGTGCAAAATCGCAAAAAGTAATTTAGTCTTGAGGCAACTTCTCAAAAATTGTACTAAATTGTATCTAAATTGTACTTTTTTGTAGTCAGGTCGAGTTCCAGACTATTGGGGTACAAATCGCTTTTTTAAATAGCATAAAACTTTTAATAGTAGCTTTTTACTGTGCCATTTTTTTTTTTTCAGCTTTTTAAATTTGTCATAAATAGAGATTTTTATAAGTCTGGTCACCAGTGCAAAATACCAAAATGTAATTTAGTCTCCAGGCCACTTCTCAAACATCTAAATTGAAATTTTTTTTGTAGTCAGGTCAAGTTCCAGACTATTGAGGTACAAATTGCATCTTTAAATAGCATAAAACTCTTTTAATAGTAGCTTTTTACCTTTTTTTTTCAGATTATCTCATAAATAGAGATTTTTATATGTCTGGTCACCAGTGCAAAATAGCAAAAAGTAATTTAGTCTTGAGGCAACTTCTCAAAAATTGTACTAAATTGTATCTAAATTGTACTTTTTATAGTCAGGTCGAGTTCCAGACTATTGGGGTACAAATCACTTTTTTAAATAGCATAAAACTTTTAATAGTAGCTTTTTACTGTGCCATTTTTTTCAGCTTTTTAAATTTGTCATAAATAGAGATTTTTATAAGTCTGGTCACCAGTGCAAAATACCAAAATGTCATTTAGTCTCCAGGCCACTTCTCCAACATCTAAATTGTAATTTTTGTAGTCAGGTCGAGTTCCAGACTATTGAGGTACAAATAGCTGCTTTGTGCAGCCAGTCAATGCGAAAAGTCACTGAAACTTTTCCCAACATAGACACCGCATTGCAAGGAGTGACGAATCAATGAAAAGTGCTGGCAATGCAATTTTGTGTTTTTGCCAACAGTTCACCAGTTTCTTTCGTTCTCCTTAAACGTGCAATTTCACAACAAACTGTTTTCACCCAATTAGCAAGAATTTTGAAATTAAGTATAAGACTGAAACGGGCAATGACATCCACTCTGGTGGTATATGAAATGTGAAAACTTTGGTGACCTTCACAACACACTGCTGCTGTAATTAGCATCGAGCTGATTAAAAACACCTCGGTTAGAAAAGTAACCTCTTCTCCCCGTCAAAATGAAAAGTAACATCATCAGTCAGACCGACTCGAGATGCTGGTGGCATTTCTGTGCCAGCAAAAAGGTCACCTTGCATTAGCAACAACTAAACAAAGAGAAGTCGTAATTAAAGAAAGTGTGATAATTAGCTGGAGCAACACTGACATTGGGGAAGGACTTTGCATAATATGAATGATTCAGCGAAAGAGCCCGAGTCTGACCTTTTGGCATGCTAAAATATTTATGTACTGCTGGTCACTTCGTCGCCATGAGGGAAGCTTTCATGAATTATGCAAATCAGAATTAGTTAGCTCGTGGGTGTCAATTAGCGTACGGAAGTGGACATTATTTTAGTTACCCTCCCTCCTTCTTTACTAAGACGGGTAAGTCTGTATCCATGTGTGTGTGTGTGTGTGTGTGTGTACAGAGGCACGCAGAGGTCTGACGATTTTATTACCTGACCATTTAAGATCATACATATTAATACAGTCATTACTGAATTGTCCCTTCGTTTAAAACTCCTTACTGCAGAAGCATGAACTCTAATGAAAGGAGTGACTTTGCTGCTGTCCGTTTTAATATTACTGCAGGGCAGGAGCGCTATCATATAAATATGATACGGATGCAAACGACCTGCATTTAATCTCCCAAACAGGACGGCACTGGCAATAACGGTAATTGTGTGTTTATATTAGAGGTCAAGCCATGTTAAATGTCCTTTATGGGCTGAAAAAATAAACTGTTGAAAGGTTTACCCACTTGCTCTGTGGTTTTATTTCCTGCACTAATTTTGTACAGACGTTTGTATAGAAATCTGTGGTGAAGTGTGTTCAAAAGAGCTGAGAGTCTACCACACTCTTACTGGTAGCTAAAAGCATCAGTAAATTAGCCAAAATATTTCAAGGAATATTCCAGGTTATGTAAAGGTTGAGCTTAATTGCCAACATTAGCGGCATAATTACCACCAAAAAAGAAAAACAAAAAAAAACATTTTTTAACAACAACAACAAAATCGAGGTTGCGGTGAAGCGCTTACAATGAAAGTGCGTAAATGTGAAGGTTATAATTTTATCAAATCACTAACAATTATTCATACTGTATGTTAAAACGTTTTGTATTATTTAGGGTGTAAATTGGTTCGTGTCTTTTTTATGGCTATTTTAGAGTGTGATTTCACTCTTTAATTATTATATATAATAATATATAAATAAAATTGCCAATTGAGTCCCCCACAGGTGGTACAACATACATATACAGCTTATTCACAACACATAAAAACATAATACATCCGTAACAAAGAAAAAGAATGGGAAAATAACACTAATGTCAACAATTATTCAATAAACCGTTCAAATTTGTTAAGGTGATGTGGATAATTATTTACTATCTTTGTTGCTTTCCTTGTGGCATTCAGTCATGGCAACTAAGCTGAACTGCATGCAACTTTATACAGAAAATTAGTAAGGGTGTGTTCACACTTGTAATTTAGTTCATTTGGTATATTTGGTCCAGACCAAATATAAATATAAACACCAAAAAGTATACATTTGGTTTCAATCCACTTAGCATTCACACTGGCATTTTTGACAGCAAACCTAAAGATGCTGAACCTAAAGGCATAGTGATACATTCTCAACTTGATTGGTCGGGTTGAATGACGTATATTTTGTGACGGAACTCACCAAACACCCCAAACAAAAGGAAAAGGTGCATTTGACTTAAAGTGGCACAGCGGGTGTATGGCATCAAAGTCTCTATTCAGCGATTGGTCTGCTCAGCGCCGCTTTAAGTCGATTACTAAAGTTACGCACTCATTGTTGAGTGTACATATAATTTTTTTTTCACCACCTGAAAACTCATGAAGAGCTCATAAAAGGCACTCTACCTCTTCGTTGCTCTACATTTCCCCTGTGCTCATATAGTTTTGAATACACCGCTTGTTCCCTTTGTGAAATCATGTCGCATTGCAACGCATCTTGTCATTACATTCTGTTTTTGGTTCGGTTAGAAGTATTTGGTCCGTGTTGAGTTCATTTTACATTCGAACCGCACCAGAGTTCATTTGGAAGCGGACCGAGACCCATCTTTTTAGCAGTTTTTTGGTGCGCACCAGAGTTCACTTGGCAGCATTCACACTTACTCAAATGAACCGCACTAACAGGGCAATCGCATCAGAGTTTGTTTTAATGTAACCAAACATGAAAAGTGTGAACACAAGTGATTTCTTTCACGCTAAAAAAGTGTTAACATGCATACTGAGTACATATTGTGAGTATACTATTTTAATATTTACAAATTGGCCCTATTGTAAGTGCATCACTGTAAGGCAGATTTTTGCTTTCACATAAACACAATACATCCATAACAGAGAAAACGAATGGGAAAATAACACTGATATCAACACTGATTCAATAAACCAATTGACAATAGTACAAAAGACCTTATACAAATATTTTCCATTGCTCTATAGTGCCTTTCTGAAAGCAAGTTTTCAAATTCATTAAACAGACAATGTGAAGAATCCTTTCCTATCATTGTTGCTTATCTTGTGAAATTCTGTCATGTTCACAAATGCTCTACACGATCCCAGCTGAGGAATAAGGGTCTTATCTAGCGAAGAGATCTGTCATTTTCTAAAAAAAAAAAAAAGATGTATATACTTTTTAACCACAAATGCTCATCTTGGACTAGCTCAACTTCACGCATTACATAGTCATCTTGGGAAAGATCACGCGTGATGTAGGCAGAAGTACCAACCCAGTGTTTACAAAGTGCAAACATGCAAAGAAAGTCAAACGACCTTTAAAAATAAGGAAAACAACGATGTCAGACAATTTTGAAGTTGGAGGAGAAAATGAGATGGAGTTTTTGGTCCTACTCTACCTTTTTGAACCGAGGTACACAGACTAGAAACTAACCACACGTGATCGTTTCGCTAGATAAGACCTTATTCCTCAGCTGGTATCATGAAGAGCCTTTTGAAGCTGAGTTGAAACTGCAATTTGGACTTCAACCTGTTGATCCCCATTGAAGTCCACTATATGGAGAAAAATCCTGGAATGTTTTCCTCACAAACCTTAATTTCTCTGTGACTTAAGAAAGAAAGACATGAACATCTTGGATGACATGGGGTGAGTAAATTATCAGGAAAATTTCATTCTGGAAGTGAACTAATTCTAAAGAAAATAAGGAACGAGTGGAAACTTTTGTAATTTGATCATTTTGATAATTGCCACAAATGCTGTTTATTGAGCTTAACTTCTACCTGCAATATTAGTTTGATTAACACGCAGGAGGCAGGAAATACATTCATGAATGACAGTATTCTGAGCCTCAGTGATCTGCTTTTGGACTTGCAGTGTGAGAGTAAACCAGACAATCTGCTTTGTGTTTATAAATACATCCTCTCCTGTAATTAAGCCAACAGGGCTTTGACATACCTGTGTGTCCCCGCAGACTCCGTGTACCCGCAGAAACCGACTGGCACGAGCACATTACCAAGGTGACCAGGAGTACAACCTGCAACGGCCACACTGACCGCCCCCACAGCTTCATCTAGAGAAAGACCAGGACAAAGAGAGAGAAAGAAAGCGAGGCAGAGCATTGAAAAGTGTAAACATAAGTCACAGTCAACCTCAAGGTTGTGGTGAGATGTCAACTGCTACCTTTCTGTCCTGTGTTCTCTGTTCACTCTCTTCCCTGTGAACTGGCCATGTCTCCTTCTTTGTCCTCCACTGTCTTCACTTGCTTCCTCAATCACTGTTCAGCTCCTGAAAAGACAGAAGGAAGGAGAAGAGGGATGAGGTCAAATGAGGTAAAAAGCACGTGTCTCTCTTCAACTATAGGCACTTTTGGTCTTCCGGGCATCCCTTAAAACACACTTTTCAACTCATAGTTCATTTACTTTGTCATCTAGCAGTGGATATAAATCTATGACAATAGAACAATGTCATTTTGAGGGTTTTTTACCCCTTTAATCAACAAATGTCATTGTCTTATATTCTCCTCACTGACTGTTTTCTCTAGTGGTGGGCGATGAAGACACGATTATCTGATTGAAGTTTGTCAACTGGTAGACATTTTGGGCTATTGTCTCTATTGTGGCTACACACTCATGTGACGTTGCTGTCTCTACGTGGTCATGAAAACGTATCATTTGCATACGTTTTTTAGCATTGCGGTTTAAAAACAAGTGATTTTAAGCCGTTAAAGCGCAATCAGCAGCAAAAGAAAACTCATTTTGCTATATGTTTTTTTGCCTTGAACGGTTAAATACACACACTATGTGTCAAAATGCCCGTTTTTGCAGGTATCCTCGTAAACACAGTATTTTAGGTCTTAAGTAAAAGCAAACAGCTGAGAAAGAAAACATGTGTAACAGTATATTGGATCCAGGCAGCTCTTAAAGTGACAGCAGTCTAATATTCCTGCTGTCTGTTTTTCATGTTAATCAGACAAATGAGAGAAAATCTCTCACTGCTCTTGACTAAATTACTTTTGAAGCTTTAATAAGAAGAAATAAAAATTTCATTTGCACAGTGAAGAATATGCTGTGTTTTTATACGTTCGATTCGACATTTGTTCCACTGTAGGTTTTTTTGTCTTATTGCTTGTAATTAGTTTCTTATTCTTATTTAATTGCTGACTGTTTACTTGTCTTCAGTGAACTTATTTAATTTAGGCTAGTATTAGTTTGTGATATTGACACTGGTGACAATTCTGAAATTTCTATGGTTTTAAAAAATGGATATCATAAAGACTTTATTTAAAGCAAAACTATATATATATATATTGTTACTGTGAATTAAAATGACTTATATTGTGATATTTAGTCATAGATTTTAGTCATATCACCCACTAGTTGTCTCACTGGAAAATAAATATACTAACTTCTGATTTAATTTCATTATTGGCAAAAATGAATGAGAGAAAAATTAACTGAGGGGCAGTTATAATTTGTGAAAAAAGTATGTTAATTTAATCATAAAATTAAAATCAAAACGATAACTGAGGAACAGTTGTAATTTAGGAAAAAAATGGAATTAAAATGAATAGGCCACATAACACCACAACTGAGAGACAGTTGTAACTGGTGCAATCTTGTAATTTCTACACATTATATATTGAAATAATTACCCTCTTCATTCTTAAAAATAATGGTTTCAAAAGGGATTTTGCTGTGATGCCATAGAAGAACCATTTTTGGTTCCCCAAAGAACCTTACAGTAAACAGTTCTTAAAAGAACCATTTTGAAAAGCATTTTGAAAATCTAAAGAACCTTCTTCGACTATAAAGAACTCTTTTTCTGCATTTGAAAGGTTCCATAGATGTTCAAGGTTCTTCATAGAACCACTGATGCCAATAAAGAACCTTGTGTTTGTTTAAACTGTCGTAAAATGTAATGATTAGTATTTTTATGATTGATTTTAATATTTAAAGACTGAAAACCTGGGTCTAGGACAGTGTTCAAACAATAAAATACACATAAAAAGCACTTGAATGTATCAAGGCATCATCATTTAAAAAAAAAAACCTTTATGTGACCTTCATACAACAAAAAGGAAAAAACACATTTGCTAGTTTTAATTAAAAGTAAGCCCTGTCACCTAAAAGTCCCCTTTGTTGAAGAAACATATAGGCGAGAAAATAAAAACAGGAATATGATAACAGAACAGCACCGATGAAACGTGAGATTGGAAGAAAAGAAATAAAAAGGCCTGAGATGAGATGGAAGGTCTGAGGACAGAGAGTGAGAGAGGAATGAAAGTCCTGATGGAGCGGGGCATGAGAGAAACAGAGATGGGGTGAGCAAAAGAAGGGCAGCTTCAGAGAGGGATATCCACCCTCAGGGCCAGATGCAACCCCTGTTCTTCAAAGGCAACCCAGCGCACGCACACAGGCGGTGGGGCCACAGAGATGGGACTGATATATTGTTTACTGTAGTTCACCTACCCCCAGGCTCGAAGTGATCTCACAACCACATCACACACTCACAGAGACCACCGATCTTGCAAGTTCAATCACATACACACACATTCATACTCTCTTTTTTTCTGCTTCTTTCATATGTATAGCCACAGTCGCACATGCGCACAGTGAACATGCCCATAAATAAAACTTGCCACGGGCGAAAACAGACTCAGGTAAAACACGAAACGACCAGGTCAAATTCCTGCTTGACTCTTTTACCTCGACAGTAAAATGAATGCTGACTAGGCCCACCGCACACAGATGACAACATGAAAAATGTACCATCATTAACATCTATATTGTCTGCAACCATTATAGAAAGTTCATGTCAAATATATGCACTTGAACTATTGTGTTCAGGTGAATTATTAGGTGAGGCATATTTACATTTAAATATATGATAATTAGGCACCCCTCCCATACTGTAATATGAACACCCACATAGACTATGCTACAAAAAAGAACAGAAATATGCTTAATTCTTATTTAAAATGGTTTCTATACATTAAATGTTCTCATTATTATCATTACTTCTGAAGTGACACCACTTAGACATGTTTACTAGAGATTTCCCCACAGATGTGAATGAGCAATTGTGTACATTGAAGTGTCACTCTGTCCCCTTGTGGATACACTGAGAATTGCTTTGAATAAAAAAAAGACTATGAGATGTTTTCAAATTTGTATTTATTTTTTAAAAATATATATAATTATCATTGTGACCCTGGACCACAAAACCAGTCATAAGGGTTTTAAATAAGCTTTCCATTGACGTATGGTTTGTGAGGATAGGACATATTTGGTTGAGACACAACTATTTGACAATCTGGAATCTGAGAGTGCAAAAAAATGTAAATATTGGGAAAGAAGTTCACTTCCAGAACAAAAATGTACAGGTAATGTACTCCAAGATGTGCATGTCTTTCTTTCTTCAGTCAGAATTTCAAACATTCCCAAATGCAGTTGTAAACGATCCCAGCCAAGGAAAAAGGGTCTTAGCTTGCGAAATGTTTTAAAATAAAGTACAATTTATATACTTTTTAACCTCAAACGCTCATCATTTCTTGCTCTGCTGGTTCAAGGGTATGTAAAAAAATCCCATTAGATTTTCTCCCTCAATGTAAAAAATTCTAAAATCACCCTACATCGCTGCAGAAGTATTAACCCAGTGTTTGCAAAGTGAACATGCAAAGAAGATCAACACAGCAATGTAGGACGATTTTGAAGTTGAGGGTAAAATGAGAACAGGAACCTAACTGTCTTGAACCGGGGAAAAAAATGATTTCAGGCAGAGCAAGACAAGATGAGAGTTTGGGGTTAAAAAGTATATAAATTGTAATAATAAAAAAAGGTTGTTTCGCTACATAATACCCTTGTTCCTTGGCTGGGATCGTTTACAGCCGCATTTAAATTGCATTTTGGAAGTTCAAACTCGGGGTACCATAGAAGTCCACTATATGAAGAAAAATCCTGAAATGTTTTCCTCAAAAAACTAAATTTCTTTACGACTGAAGAAAAAAAGTGATGGACATCTTGGATGACAAGGGGGTGAATACATTATCTATAGATTTTAGTTCTAGGAGTGAACTTCTCCTTTAAGTTTTGACATATTTATGGTAGGATATGTACAAAATATCTTCGTGGAACATGATCTTTACTCCATATCCTAATGATTTTTGGCGTAAAAGAAAAATCTATCATTTTGACCCATTCAATGTATTTTTGGCTATTGCTACAAATATACCCGTGCTACTTAAGACTGTTTTTTGGTCTAGGGTCACACATTTAGTGATTTTTCACATCAAGATGCATCCATGGTTTCATATCCCACACTCACACACTTACACTCACTGGTATTTTGATTTTAGAGTGCATGAGGAGCTCATAAAGTGTGCGTTTGCCTTAGCGCTTTAATAAAACACTCCTTATCCAACAGCACATCCAGCATTAGCATGTGTGTGTGTGTGTGTGTGTGTGTGTGTGTGTGTGTGTGTGTGTGTGTGTGTGTGTGTGTGTGTGTGTGTGTGTGTGTGTGTGTGTGTGTGTGTGTGTGTGTGTGTGTGTGTGTGTGTGTGTGCACCTGGTATTCATCACGTTGTGGGGACCAAATGTCCCCACAAGGATAGGAATACCAGTAGATTTTGACCTTGTGGGGACATTTCTCAGGTCCCCATGAGGAAACAGGCTTATAAATCATGCACAATGAGTTTTTTTGATAAAGTAAAAGTATGCACAATCTCCTGTGAGGGCTAGGTTTAGGTGTAGGGCGATAGAAAATACGGTTTGTACAGTATAAAAACCATTACGCCTATGGAATGTCCCCATAAAACATGTAAACCCAACATGTGTGTGTGTGTGTGTGTGTGTGTTTGTGTGTGTGTGTGTGTGTGTGTGTGTGTGTGATGATTAGACATGCTGAGCCACCGAAAGCAGCACATTGTCCATTCTCTTTCCACAGACAGCATTACCAACAGCTTTGTATTCTGACACATTCATTAGAGAAACCCATACTGGAGTGAAACGGATACACACAAAAGCTGACTACGCACCTTTACACATGCTGTCAGCAGTCGTAACATATTAAATCATCCTGTTATTTTCACTGCACAACATCTCTAATTGCCCTAAACTCATGCAAATGCACTATGTATGCTCATAGGTGAATGTGTGTGTGTCCTATGTGTGTGTGGTATTTATCAGTGTATTAACTGAAGGACTCTTCAGCAGAAAAGACCGAGTTGATCATTACGTGGAGTGGGACGGTCTGCGTAGGAAGGTCTGTCTGGAGATTGCTTTGATTTGCATTTGGCTTAACCTTAATCACAAACAGAAAGCCACGCGCACACGCAAACGCGCACAGCCGCACTTCATTGACATGCACCGGCTCAAATCCACCTCTGACTAAGATAAAGAACTGTGCCCTGCATTTAATGCCGTCATCTCCCGGCCGGATCTCAGAACGGAAGCATTAAATATAAACACGCATGCAGGTGAGGCGACACGCCGCGGCACACATCCCGAGGTGGAATACTTGGCCCATTTTCCTGTCGAAAATAAAGCACAGCCCTGACTGTACATTACCTGCTAGACGGAGTCATTTAAATTGACAAGTGAATTGTGAATTGAATTTCCAAGTCTTTCAAAAATAGGGTGCACCAAAATGAAATGGACTCCTATATTACATGCCTGGGTAGCCGATGATAATAAACCCTTTTAGACTTCTTGACGCGTCGGTCTTGCAATAACATGGAAAACTAATTGAGGAATGAACTATTGGTTTGTTGATGCTTGTTTACCTTGTTTACCGAAATGGAAGGGAAAGTTGATATTATGGTGGAATAACTCGATTTTGGGATATTAAACTGGCAGTTCAGACAGATTTTAATTTAAATTTTCAATTATAAGTGTTTAGCTAGCAAGCATATTTAATTTTATGCATACACTCTTGAAAATGCTGGATTAAAAACAACTTAGCGCTGGGTGAAATATGAACAAACTCAGGGATTGGGTTGTTTTGACCCAGCGGTTGGGTTAAATGTTTACCCAACCTTCTGGGTAGTTTTATTTAACTAAACTATTGTTTAAAAATTACTATATGTGACCTTGGACCACAAAACCAGTCATAATGGTCCATTTTTGTGAAAATTGAGATTTGAATAAAGCTGAATAAATTGATGTATGGTTTGTTATATAGGACAATATTTGGTCAAAGTACAAAAACTTCAATCTGAGGGTGCAAAAAATCCAAATATCGCTTTTAAAGTTGTCCAAATGAAGTTCTTAGCAATGCATATTAAAAATCAACGATTAAGTTTTGATATATTTACAGTAGGAAATGTACAAAATATCTTCATTGAACATGATCTTTATTTAATATCCTAATGATTTTTGGCAATGAATTTTGACCCATACAATGTATTTTTGGCTATTGCTACAAATATACCCGTGATTCTTACGACTGGTTTTGTGGTCCAAATGAAGCCAAAATAGGTTGTAACACAATTTTTAAAAATATATATTATTTAATTATTATTTATTCAACTTAACAATAAATATTCATTTGTTGAACATATTAATAAATGTTAATTTCCAACCTATTTATGGTTAATTTTAAGCAAGAAATATTGTAATTTTTAAGCAATAGTTGAGATATATAACTACCCAGAAGGTTGGATTAAACATTTGACCCAACCGCTGGGTCAAAACTACCCAATCGCTGGGTTTGTCCATATTTCACCCAGCGCTGGGTTGTTTTAACCCAGCAGTTTTTAGAGCTTATGAAAATTAGGCTGTAAAAACAGACCATTTAATGATTTGCCTTTCAAGGTGAAATCAAAATTCAATTATAATTGCCTCTTGTGTCATTCCAAACCTGTATGACTTTCTTTCATCTGATATTTTGAAGAATGTTAACCAGTTTTGCTGACCAGTGCTTCCATTGTTTGGACAAGAAAGTCATATTGGTTTGGAATGACACAGAATTTCCATTTTTGAGTGAACTATCCTTCAAATGTCTTATGTCACATTGGAAAACACTAAAAAACAGTATTTGTTTTTACATTTGTTTCAACAGGTTCAATCGAATGACCTTAGTCTGAGAAAACAAGGCTGTGAGAGATAGACTACAATCTTTTGGCCCGCACACACATCTTTTAAGTTTTATGGAGTTTTTTCAACTTCAAGGTTTTTAGAAAGATGTTACGCAAGCTGAACAACTGACATGTTATTAAACAACAGTACAATCCATTGAACACACTGTACTTCCATCCCTCACAGCACTGTTTTCATTCCTGTCAAAAATAAAATATGACGCTATCCTGAATAAAGGTGCAGTCACATTAGTGACATTTCAGGAAATTAAATGGGTCAAAAAAAATCTATTGTCTATTGTCTACTGACATTGTACTGTAGGAAGATGAAGCACAGCTCACACAAAAGTCACTTCCAAACCAAGATTTTTAGATTTTTAAAAATTTTAGATTTTTCATTCCTGTGTGTTGAACAGAAAGCTTTCTGTTCAACACACAGGAATGAAAAATCTAAAACATAACCAGAAAAATGAAAATTCTATCATTATTTACTCACCCTCAGGTCGTTCCAAACCCAAAAGACCTTTGTTCATCTTTGGAATACAAATTAACATATTTTTGATGAAATACGAGAGCTTTCTGACCCTGCATAGACAGCAATGTAACTGCTACGTTCAAGGCCCAGAAAGGTAAGGACATCGATAAAATAGTCCATGTGACATCAGTTGTTCAACCTTAATTTAGCTACAAGCGTACTTTTTGTGTGCAGAGAAAGCAAAAATGACAACTGTATTCAACATTTTATTCTCTTCCGTGTCAGTCTTCGATATGCATTTACAAGAATACCATGACGCATACATGTGGTGCTGCTGACGCAGGAGCCGGCGTTCCTACGGTTTTGGAACGACATGAGGGTGAGTAATTAACGACAGAATTTTCATTTTTGAGTGAACTATCCTAAAATATTAAAAAAGTATAACTTATTGAACAGACTATACATATTCTTAATTATAAGAGTATTGCATATTGTATCAGACAAAGTCCAAGATGAAGTGTGTTAGTTCAGTTTACAAACCCTCCCTTCATCTTCATCTTCCAACAGACACACAACATTGTATAAATAGAGCATAGAGCAGCAGTGTTTAATTTTTGGAGATAAAAATATACCTATTAATTTCAAAAAACTTGTGCGACTTTCGTTCTTCTTTGCAAACTCTTTTGATCATTTTCAAACCGCTCCACTGATTTTTAGTGAAAAAAGTGTGTTTTCTAGGCAATTGTTCAGTGAAATCTTGGCAGACGCCATTGCTCTCCAGTGAGCCAACCAGTGCTTCACACTCCAGTATAGCAGGTGGAAAAATGCACTTTTCACATTAGTTTGCCATCTCCAGCAAAAACACTAGAAGCAAGTAAACATTTCTTCCATTTCTGCCACCTACTGGACAAGAGTATTAAGTGCACATTGTTTTTTAAGGACATATTTAAAGGGGTCATCGGATGCCCATTTTCCACAAGTCCATGTGATTCTTTAGGGTCTTAATAAAAAGTCTATAATTTACTATGGTTAAAAATTCTCAATATTAGTGTCAAAAAACACCCTTTTACCTTGACAAAATCACCTCTGCAAAACATCAACTACTGCATGGTCCCTTTAAATGCAAATGAGCTCTGCTCGCCCCGCCCCTCTCTGATGTGGGATTATGAGCTGTAATGTTTACTTTAGCCACATTTAGCCTTGTTTAGCCGTGTTTAGCAGAGAAACTTGCCAACAAGCACATTATAAAGAAAGGCCGTTTCCAAAGATGCATAAAAAACCCTTATACTCACTTCTGCTGTGGGGGAAGCTGCATCAGGAGCGATTTGTACGAACATAGACGCATATGTAGATCGGGATCTGCTCTTTTCTTTTTTTTAAAAACGAAAGTAACGTCATCCTCTGCGTCTTCAGCGGCTCAGATGTCAGGAGTAAATGACTACTGCTATGTTCATTATTACATCCAACAACAGAACACCTCAATCGCTCAATCTGAGACATTCTTGTCTGCACCTGAGTCAACACAATGGCGATCGGAGTCGGACTCTTTCAGCTCTGTGAGGGCGGGTCTAAGGTAAGGTGCTCGTGTCAATCAAGTCGTGGGAGCGGCCTCTGTCGGTGTGCCGTCACACCAACAAGAAGCTGAGAATTACCTGATTTTAAAAAGGGGATATTACTTATATACCACTATACCACTAGGTGGATTTTATCATTGTAGGGTGGTTGTGAAGACAAACTGCCAACACACATTAATGTTTAAACAATATGTAAAAGTGAGTTTTGCATCCGGTGACCCCTTTAACAAATACCTCCTTTTGTGAAGAAGATATAATGTCATACAGCTTCAGAAAGCGTCAACTTCTACATACTACATAGAATGTTTAAAATTAACATTCCCATAATGTTTGAAAATTATAAAATGGAATGATCCCTATTTGCATATCCAAAAAAAAAAGGATTTTAAAAACTGTATATTTTTAAATGTTTCGAGAACAGTCTAAAATAACAATTTCATAACTTAAAGTAAACCTTAGTAAAAGGTTATTGGAACATATTTTTGTCCGCTGGGGACCTGTGTTTAAAAAAGTCATCAACTTTCTTCCATTCTGTCAACTTTCTTGTGCCCTGTCACTGTCTCCCTCGACACACGCACACACACACAAGCCATTTGCAACAACAGACTTGATCCTAAATACACCATTTCATGCTCTGGGGCTCAAACAGAGCAGAAAAATGAATCCCTGCAAAACAACTCTATCTCTCCGCCGAGTGGCCCCGCCGAAATTGAGCCCAAACGGCGTGAGGGCCAACAGAAGTTCTTAAAAGCATCTCGGATTTCTGGAAAAATGCACAATATTGAAATGCGGTGGGAGGCTAAGGCCTCCGGTGCATTTATCTGGCTTTTCATTGAAACATTTCTAGCCTGCTGCATTCCCACGTCTCCAGGCAATATCAGTGCGTGCGTTTATGTGCACAAGCATCTGCGGGGAAGCTCGCAGTAAAGCTCCGACAGCCAATCCGACGGACACGGGGCGTTTCCGCACCGCTGGCCCTGCCGTATCAGTGTGTTTGCAGATGAGTACATCAGCTCTCGCTCCGCCGATATTACGGGAGATAAGCAGGCAATTTCACCACCCTGCAATTTACAGCATCTCATTTCAATATGTATTTACAAGCTTGCGTGTGTGTGTGTGTGTGTGTGTGTGTGTGTGTGTGTGTGTGTGTGTGTGTGTGTGTGTGTGCGCGTGTAATTATTTTAGAGACTATTGGAGCAGTGAGACATTTTCTCACTAAGTTTAATCTACAAGACGACACAAAGCTATATAAACACATTTACCTTTTCACACACAAAAGCACATACACACACACTTGTGGCAGAAACATCATGCCCATGCATATTGCTCATTCAGATTTAGATTTTTCAAAAATGAATTTGCATCTTTAATAATTAAGTTGCATGATTGCTGTAGGTTAAGAAACATGTGTTTTAAACATGTCTCTAAAATGTTGTGGCCAAAATTATATCCCTCTCACATCTTAATTTTAGCGTTCCACAAATCGTTTGCTTTAAATTGTAGTTTCTGACATCATCTAGCCACCCTTATGTTGTATTACGGCTAAGTTTTGACACAAATTTCACCATACGATTTGATTCTGATTCACAAACTTCCAATCCAATTCGATATTGATTATTTTGGATAAATAAATAAACCACTTAAGCCGGGTTCAAACTGTCCGCCCAAATCCGATTTTTATGCAAATCCGATAAATCTGATCATATTTAGGTAGTCTGAACAGCAACGAACTACATGAAATCCGATTTGGTCAAATCCGTTTCGAGCTACATTCGTATGTGTATTTGGAATCCTATTCAAATCGGGTTTCTGGAAATCTGTTTCAGTCTGACCGGTCAGATTGGATTTGGCAATGCTTTTTCATGTTTTCATACCATGTAAAACGTAAACACGTCAGACGTTTTTGTGGAAAACATAACAAACGTCTTCGCATAAACAATTTGTATTGTATTGCTGTTACTGTTGTTTTTAGCATTGGCATAACAACACAACGGCATTGCCATAGAAAACAGCGCACATTCCACGAAACAAAAGAGTGCGTATGGACACACAAATCGGATATTAATCGGATTCCATCCTGATATGCACAAAATCAGATTTGGGCTGACAGTCTGAATGAAGCTATACGAATGTAGCTCAAAACGGATTTGACCAAATTGGATTTCATGTAGTTTGTTGCTGTTTAGACTGCCTAAATATGATCGGATTTGCATTCAAATTGGATTTGGGCGGACAGTCTGAATGAGGCCTTAGATTTAGGAATCGATATCTTTCCGTATATTTTGTTTCAGTATTTTTACCCAGCCTCAGTACACATACATATGTTTATTATTACATTTATATATTTTATTATATATGATAACATTAAAATATAAACATAGCTAACTGTTCAGATTTGAATTTGGGTCTGCTTGAGCACTAAATGAAACTAGAATATTTTTATTGTTTATTTATTATTTATTTATTGGCTATGTCTTTCAAAAAGGTACATAATTAATGATTTGTTACGTATTGAAAACCATGAATACAACTTAAATGGCTCAAGGTCTGTACTCTGGTGATACATGCAAGAGGTGTTAGAAGAGGCAAGATTTTCAGTAAGCAGGTGTGTTTAAAAATCTGTATCTATGCAAATCTTTGCTGTCAGCTGTAACGCAGCCCTAAGCTTACTACAGTTTTTTGTATCAAGCCCAAGGGTAATATGATGACAAGGGTACTGAGTTAAAGTTACAGAAGAATTGATCTTCATTGCACTTAAGTCCCATCCACAGCCTGTTGCTCAGACTGGAATCACACTCGCCTAGATCCAATGACTCCACCAGGCCGCTTTTTCTCTCTCTTCCATTTCCTCACAGACCCAGTAAAAAGAAATATCTGTAACCAGAGTCTTTCCTTCCCAGGTCTGTACGTGTGTGCGTGCACGCTTGCCTTAAAACTTCAGAAAAAAAGCACCTGTGTTCCTTCCTCGTAAGATTTCAACACATCACATTTAAGCCCTCTGAATTAGATGTGGAGTTAGAGGTAAGCTGAAGTTCTCATTTGCTGAGGTGCTGCTTCTCACAGCATCGCCCTGAGACAGGGCAGCCGCTGTTAACCGTCCAATTAGCTTTGCTCTGATGTACAAGTTCCCCATGATGACCTCATTTTAACACAATGAGATGCTTCACCGCTTCATTTGTTCATTTACCAACAGTGTCTATTGTATTCAGCGCATATGCTAATTTTTAAATAACTCTCCCTGTTGTTTGCTTGACTGCTTGTGTATTTTTGGTGACAAAATTACTAAAGCATTCATTTCTAAAAAAATGCCTTTTACAGTAGGGTTGCATTATAAAAATGAATATAAATACAAATAATAAAAGAATGAATTATAAATGGTAGAATGAAGTCCTCAGTTTGATCTGTGTGTGCGTTAAATGATAAATCAGGACAGGTTCCTGTGTGTTTTATGAAGGTATAGTGTAACTATAACACTTACAGGCTAATAAACTTTCTGCCCCAAAGCAGTACAATCTGCTACATTATTACACTTCTCTCAAACGTATTAAACACACACACATATGTCAGGGTTTTTACAATCACACCATTTACCACCTGACAACAACGTGCACCCTGTGTGAATCTAAAAAGCCTTGCCATCAGTTTAGCCCACAAGACTAAAAAAAAAAAAATCATATTTAAAAAGTTCAACTACACCACATCTGAAATTTGATAGATTGGATCCGAAATCTGACTTTGTGATCATACGTGGGATTTCTTTACTATCATAATTTTTTATAGACCGCAAAAAGGTAAATGGAAAGAAAACCTGCTCCTCCAAAAACATGCTTGATAAAACGTATACTGTTGCAGTTATGTGTTGACTGTCTTCATGTTTCATCAGATAAAACATTAATTTTTTTACTCATCTACAGCAATAGCTGGATGCCTTTATGGATTTCCTGGAATGTTGTTTCAAAGTTCTATTCAGGGTTGCCAGGTTTTCACAACAAACCTACCCAATTTGTAGAGGGCCCCCTGGTAAAAATTGCATTCCAGGGGTAAAATACACATTTTTTAGCGTGGTTCCCCTGGTAAAATTCACATTCCATGGGCTAAATTTCACATTATTGGGTTTATTTTCAACCTGCGGACATGAAAACCAAGCTGCTGCAACAGTGTTAAAGGACTTGGCAACACTGGTTTTATTGCTCCTATGAGTCTTGCTCGTGGACTTTCTGTCCAAGAGTGCCCTCCAGCGTTGAGTATGAACGAAACAAATGACATTTCAGAGTTTAGCATTCCATAATGGTGCTGGCACTAGATTATGTGTCATGTTGTCACATGTGTACTATTTCTTTTTAAATACTGCCAATACCGGTATATAGACCAATTCTGTGTTTGCAAAGAGTGATGACATTTTTTGTGGGTGGTGGAAAATGTTTTTTTGAGTTTTCAAGTAGCAGTCTTTGGACGCCATGGTAAAAAAACGCCAAAAAAAAAGGTAAATTTGAGTTTATATTTCAAAATTCTGACTTTATTTATGCAATTCTGAGATTATATCTCACAATTCTGATGAGAAAAATCAACTTGTCATTCTCTTAAATCACGAGTTTATATCCCACACTTATGGATTTTTTTTCCCTCACAATTGACAAACTCGCTAAGTCGCTATTGTTGAGTTAAATAGAGTTACAAAGTCCGAAATACGAGATATAAACTAACGAGAAAAAAGTCTGAATTGTGAGATAAAATAGGTAAACGTAAAAAGCTATAGGTGTAACTAGTGTTTCATTCTGTAACTGTAGGGCTAATATATGTTAGCATATGTGAATATTTTGTAGACCTATTGTTTAAATCAAATTTATGCTTTAAAAGCAGAGTAATCATAGCAGATTTCATCCATTTGTCTGTTGATTTAAAAGTCTGTGTTTAGCTTCAAATGGCGTCTTTGATGACAGTATTCTATAAAAATGATTTGCATTCCGATTCTGACATCCAAAGGCACAACAATAGATTTTTTTTCTCTTATTCCATTGTGACACACAATTATCAAGATTATCATCAATACCTATATATTGCAACACCCCTAGCCAAAATGCTCAAATTTGGTTTCATTATTATTATCTTTTAAGAGGTTTTAGGAGAAACATCTGAGGCAAAGTAGATGCTTGAATGAATCAGACCTTGAAACCAAGCAACTAAAAAATGGTCCTGGAGACACTGAGAATCACAATAGCCAAATGTCAATACAGGATGAAGACTTGACTGGGGAAAAGACCCCCAACCAAAAATCTGTAGTAACACAAAACCATTCATGGATCTGTGGATCAGTCCACAGAGACCATACCTAAAACATTAGCCAAACTTTCAGCCAATTCTAATCTAGAATCAGTTTCATACAGCCAATGAAAGATGTCACAAAGTTTGAGGTGAATTATGATGACGTAAAACCAAACAGACGGTCTATATTCTGCTTGTGTCCTCTTTCTCCCTGTGATAAATGCACTGCTCTTTTTTATTGTCCCTGTATTTTGTGACCCTGCCACTTGGATGTGGATTTGGACAATCAATGAGAGTGGTTCGCCGCTGTCGGAGCCGGGGTCTTTCTCCTTGCCCTCATCCCTGCAAAGGCGTGCTGAGGCCGGCCACTGTCCCGATTATCTCACACCCCTCTATCACTAATGACCAGACTCCTGCAGGCTGCCGCGTAATTATATTAATGACTAAACGTGCCGGGCGTGCAAAGAGAGCGGCCGAAGGAGAAACGGTGAACGCAGACGGGAATAAAAAAAAGAGCGAGTGAGTGTGATCAATTGTTAATTTTACAAAGTCACTGAGATGTGTCAGCGGTGTCAATAAGTGAATTAATTTGTCTGTGGGGCTCTGGAGTGTAACACCGTATTGCCGTGTTCCCTCAGGAGCACGGCCGTCTAACCTCTCGCACTTATTCTCCTTTTCACACACACTGGCTTTTATACACATTAAGACACACACACACTCAAACCAAACTTCCAAGTTATTCACCACAGTGAAAAAAAATCTTTGGATTTACATCTGCTCATACACGCAGACCAGCATAAAATCCCAAACCCTAGTGACTCCAACTCATTGGGATATTGGCGTCTTTATCTTTTTGCTGCTGGCACCATTTTATGTACACAATAAGATTGTGTTACAGTGATTTTACTGTGTTTAAGAGAGGTTTTAAGCTTCGCTTCTAGTCTAAGAACGTCCCTTAGCTGTAGTAAAATCTCTGTAACGCACGGCCTTGAGTGGCTTATTGCTTTAATAAATCAGGCTTAATGCCTTAAACACCTTACAGTGCGCAGAGATGCCCTCACTCTACTGCAGTGAGCAAACCAATGCATGTGATCTAGTTAATCACGCAGACAATAAAACTATCCATCATTTAGATTAACCATAACCATTACAAACATACACAGCAGACACAGAATGAGGTGTAAACTTGCACACAAAAATGCACTCACAAACATGCACAGTTTAATATTTCCCACCTATATTGATATGACACGATTCATATAAATGTATTTTATTAAAGGGATCATTTACTCCAAAATGAAAATTCCATCATTAATTGCTCACCCTCGTGTCATTCCAAACCTGTAAGACCTTTGTTCATCTACAGAACACAAATTAAGATATTTTTGATGAAATCGGAGACACATTCAAGGCCCAGAAAGGTAGTAAGGAATTAAGGAGTTAAAATGCTCCATGTTACATTAACGACTAACCACTGTTTATAAACTCTCAACCTCTTGAGCTTTCGAATCTCACAATAGGTTTAAAAGCGCATATGAGCCACTGAAAAGACAAAACAGATTTATTGATAGAGACTGTTGTGAGTTGACTGAGAATCTCTACAATTGAAAAGCAACATTTCAGTTCCATTTGCTTGGGCCACAAAAGCACTTAAAGCCGGCCACAAAACTGATGCACATTTAATAGGCTTATTCTTTTCGTTCAGTGTTGTAACCTGAATACTGAAGGTATTGCTTCACCTTATCCCAAAGCAACCCAATCCACTAAAAGGAGCAACCTATGGTTTGGGGCTATAATGTTCTGTGGTGTAAGTGTGTTGTGTATGTGCATGTCTTTTTTAAGACAATAGCGCAGGCTTCTGTTCTGGTGTGGTAACACCTCAACGTATTTTAATTTAAATCTGACAGCTCTTACTGACACTGCTCAGATCAGACAGAAGCGTGTGCCTATTCGACGTAGCCCATGCTAAAGCCGAAGAGCTTTTTCCTTTAGCCTGTTATTTAAAGCAAATCCCATTGAAATGGGTGTCATCCATTCTGAGTGGAATAAACCAATCCAAGCCGCCACTCACTGCAGAAAGCAAAAGGCTCTGATGCTGTTTAATACCATCAGAGCAGACAGTAAAAATGGGAAAGCTATGTCAAAGAAAAAAAGGAATAATGAATAGGAATATGAGCCAGTACGCTTACAATAAAGAGCAGAACCATGAAGGAACAGTGAAGGTATCAGATGGTTCTTTGATATTTGATACCATTTTATTGAATTATTATTATATTCATATCATGGCAATACCATGAAGCAAATCCAAAAATCATGGTCATACTGTACCATGGTTCTTTTGGGTTAATCATTTACGTTTACGTCATGTACTTACTACTAAATTAGCAAATAATTGGACACAAAATAGCTCAAGAGATTTATCAAAAATACAGTTTTGTTCCAACCTGATCTCATGACGAAAATGTACCTGTGGGAAGTACATACCACTGCAGTCTTCAACAGATATTAACACTAGAGGTGGTAAAACAGCGAGCACTTGTAATCATTTTCATACACACTTATAATTACAGCTCCATATGTTTCACTTTCCTGGTGTTACAAGCTTGCTTGGTAGCTCAGCCAGCACTGAATCGGACTTAGAATGTGGATTACATGGGTACAAATCCCGTGAAAAACATGACTCACAATGAAAGAGCTGAAAGATGAGAGATCAAAAAACAAGCTAAAACTACATGCTTGCGATTGCGTTTTTACATCACATTCACTTTTGTTCATACTATCAGGTAGGTTTAGGTGTAGTGCAGATGGTACGTTATTTTAAAATGTCACGGAGCATTAGAGTTATAGTGCTACTCAATAGACATTTCAAGTCAGAACTGCAGTAACACGTACAAAACCAAAGTCACTTGAAACGTACCATATGTACTTTCATCTGTTCTGGGGGGAAAAAAAGAATTCTGTTTTAGCACAAAATGTCACAAAATGTACATGGCGCTATGTATTTCGCATCTTGCGAAAAAGTTCAGGTTGGTTTTGTAAAGTACAGTCATTTCACCAAATAAAACTATAAATTATCTATGTATACATATCATGAAATAACAATAACTAGAAACTTTCTGTGCATATTCCACAGAAACTTGTCAAATAAATAAATTCATGAAACTGATGAGATGAGCTAAAAATGCTATTTATTACACAAGTTTGTATAATTTTACTAGGGCTGCCCCCTAATAGTTGACTAACCATAAGTCGACCCATAAAAGACCCAAATTTTATTATTCGCTTAGTCACGGGAAAAAAATCCACAGGAAGTGGTGAAGTCATGCAGTCTAAGACGGACAGATTTGTCACTTGCCCTTAAAATACTCCATCATTTTTGGTCATACAGATAAAATCAATACATCTTTTAACTCTGTAAGAACTCTATGTTTATCTGTGCGCACTCACAATAACAATGAATTGTTGCACTATTAGTGGTGCAACGGATCACGAAACTCACGGTTCGGACCATATCACGGATTTTGAGTCACGGATCGGATCATTTTTCGGATTAGCAAAAAACAAACAAAACAAAAAAAGTTTGTTTTTAAAAAAATACTGAATGCTTACTTTAAGTATTTCTAATCCACAGCAAAAACTACCAGCTGAACTAATAAAGTCAGTAACAAAACAAGAACAATTACACAAATGACAAGTGTAGATGAATACAACATTAAGTTACTAATAAAATCAATAATACTAGTATTCAGGTGCAGAAATGTAATGATTCATTGTAAAATAACTAGTGCTTCTCACTGCAGGTATTTATAGGATGCTGTCTCTTTAAGGCCTAATGCGCGTACCTAATACTGGCACGCATCTCTTTCTCAGCTGTTTCGGTTCACTGAAGACATAACCGACTGTGTTTACCAGAATAAAACAACGGGTATTTAAGCATAACTTCGTTTCCGTTCAAGAGAAGTTAAAGAGGAATCAATTTGTGAATCGCGCAGTTTGAATCGCGCGCCTCTCTCTCTCTCTCTCTCTCTCTCTCTCTCTCTCTCTCTCTCTCTCTCTCTCTCTCTCTCTCTCTCTCTCTCTCTCTCTCTGTGCGCGTGCTTGCTTCTGGTGTGTGCGGCAGAAGTAAAAATAAGTAAATAAACAGCGCGCGTGTTCTCTTTTGCTGCAATGGTTTAAAATTGATTGAATGGGTAAACTGGCGAGACAAAACGTGCAAATTATAAATTTTTACTCTATGATGGATAAATTTAACAGTTAATCCTCGAATCACAAGCGTGCTGAACCATGGGGGATCATCTCCGTTGCACCCCTATGCACTATTGTAAAATAATAAACTTTCTGTCGTCTTGGTCTCTGAACTCGAGTGCGAAACTTCAAAACACTGTGTATACTTGCCTTACAGGCATGAAAAATATATCTATAGACAGAGTAATGTCTACTTTTCAAATAGAAAACAAATATTCCCTGATTATGTAATCTGTATTAAATGTGCATACAGGCGGATCACTACTGCGGAGATGACAAGTCAGTGTCACCGACTTTATCCCTTAAGCCTAAAAACAAAGTTTATCAATAAATTATTACAATTTCAATGCAGTCTCCTTGCTGTTTTTCCCTGACACATTCATGATTATTATATCTGTCCGTGCACTGTGGCAAGCTTTTCTTGCGTGCACTTAAGCGCTTATTAGGCTATATATAGACAATTAAAGGCCCATTATTATGATTTGTATGGTTTATTAATAAACATCTGACTAATTGTCGACTAATGCTTAAAATGAACGACTACTGGACGACCAGAAAAATCTTTAGTCAAGGGCAGCCTTAAATTTGACTAAAAGTTTACACTGAGAAAAAAAGTTTGTTGCAATCAAAACAATCAGCCAGACAACAATGTAAAAAATTGCACGAAATTACATTGAAATTATTGATACCTAAAACACAAAATGCATTTGAGTAAAAATGGGAGATTGAAAGTAGTGCCGGTTTCAGTTACCCTGACGAATGGTCTAATTTAGAGCATTGATACTGTCGACAGTGAATATTTGGAAATATCGAGCAGCTGGATGGCGCATTTTATCAGTTGAAATCAGGAATACCAGACAGCAGTACTTAAATAGAAAATCCTAAAACTGGTGTGCCACAAACAAACTTGCTTTAGCATTTTTTACTTTTGATGTATGTTTTCCCCTGCGTTTTGAGCGTTCAACTCTATTTCTCTTAAACTTTTTCATTGACTAATGTGCCCTCTCAGGCCTCCCTTGTTTTTAAGGTTTCAGGGCCAAGTGGCGTGAAGTGACTGCGTGAGAGAGGGGAAAATACGAAAGAGCCTCCCGAGGCCTGACTCCCTCCAGTGTGTCTGTTTTTCACTGTCAGCACTCGCGGAGCCTGGTATTGAGACCTGCGTCCAGCAGAGCATTGAGGTTTGTGAGGGAAAGAAGAATGAGCGAACTGGGGGAGAAAATGGCCATCAGGGACAATCTCATTTACAGATGAGAGACTTTCCCATCACTGCCTTCTGTTCCTCGTGAATCTCTCACTCTGTCTCTCCCTCCATCATTAATTTCTTTCTCACCCCTTTCAATTTATATCACTCCCTCCTTCTCTTTAATAACCCTCCCACCGTCTCTTTTTTGGTGATGCTCTCTCGCTCTGCCTCTCTCTCCCCGGTCCTTGTCCGTTCTAAGAGCATCCATCCATCACGGCAGCACAGAGTGGATCAGCTAATGCCCGCTCAGAGCTCAGAGAGCAGATCTGACCAGCTGAGCTGCTCACAATCCATGCCTTATCTATCAGAGATCCCCCCGAGCATCCCTCGTTCCCCCTCTCTATCCCACCACTTCCCTCCTTCCCTCGTATATGAACATGACTTGTCGTTCCACGTACTTACTAAGTAATGGGGGGAAAAAAATATTTCGCTTAAAAACTTACCATTTTTAAGGGTAATTATCTGAAAACCTAGCTTAAATATCAAAGCTGCACATGGGTCAATCTATTAAATAAATAAATACAGTATCATTATTCTTCATGTTCTTCTTATTATTACTACAAAAATAAGTTTAAATGCTTTTCCCAAAACAACATAAGATGTAATGAACTATCATAAATAACCCTATATAATTATAAGCCTATTTGACATCAAATAAAATAAAACTGAATTAGTGAATGCAATATTATTATTACACAAATAATTTTTATGTTTTCCCAAAACAACATAAGACGTAATAAACCATCATAAAACATCCCATATCATTTCATACCATTTCTGGTGGAAATCTTTAAAATAAAATAAAATAAAATAAAAAATAATATAAAATAAAATAAAATAAAATGAATGAATACAGTATTATTATTATTATTATTATTATTATTATTATTATTATTATTTTAAATATTTTTTTCTAATTAAATTATATATATATATAGGATAGTCTATTTAAAATTAAATAAAATAAAATACAATATATTTTCATACCATTTCTGGATTAAAATAAATGAATATAGCATTATTATTATTATTTTAAATAATTTTTTCTAATTAAATTATATATATATATATATATATATATATATATATATATATATATATATATATATGAATATAGCATTATTATTATTATTATTATTATTATTATTATTATTATTATTATTATTACAAAAATAATTAATTATTTTAAATGCTTTTTCTAAAACAAATAAAATATTTGATGAATAAATAAAATATCATTATTATTCTTATTACAAGAATAATTTTAAGTGCTTTCCCCCAAAAAAACATAAGATAATTAACCATCATAAAAGACCCCATATCATTTTCCTTCGAGGTAAACATCTATATATATATATATATATATATATATATATATATATATATATATATATATATATATGGTAGTTAGTCTATTTAAAATAAAATAAAATAAAATAAAATAAAATAAAATAAAATAAAAATGAATAAATGATTGAATGCATTTCTTTGCACAAAATATATATGTAACGAACAAATGCAATTTTCTTTAATTCAGTGCTGAAAGAAAATAAAAGAAAAGAAAAGAAAAGAAAAGAAAAGAAAAGAAAAGAAAAGAAAAGAAAAGAAAAGAAAAGAAAAAGAAAAGAAAAGAGCGATGCAGGTATACGAGTTACCACTGAAACACAGAACTGACATCAATAGAGGGGAAACCAATCGACTGCAGGCAGCCGCCCAGATGTGCTATTACACAATGAGCATGCTCTATCTCTCTCGCCGTCTTTCTCTCCTACATCTCTCTCAAAGACTGTGATTCAAGGCCCAAATGAAAGGGATGACTGTGTTTGTGTGTGACAGAGTTGGACAAATACATGTGTAGCTCTTCTTACGCACAGGTTTCATTGAGCAATCTCCGCTGGGCTCAGCTGTGCTGCTTGGCTCTTAATGTGAGTGTCGATGACAATTAAGTCGCTTTACATTCTTGCCCAACCTCGGCTGAACTACTGACACGACCTGTCTCTGCGGCGCGCAGCGGAGGACGCGAAACAAAGGGGAAATAATTACTCGCTCTCAATACTTATTGGACAGAACAAATGGCAGGGACGGGGGAAAGGGGTGGAGATGAAGATGAAGAGCAATTACTACATGATGTGAGGAGGCTGGCGCGTTTAGTCCAGGCGGGACGCGCTGCCAGTACATCGCGCTTCAACCGGGCAGCTCCATTGAGAGCGCATTCAAAGCGCCGTTAAAAGCGCAAGATCAGCGAATCTCTCACGGTTACTGTTCCGATAAGAGCTCAAAATCCCTTCTGATCGCTTACTTGGTCTCCTTACGCACTAAATGTGCGTTTCATCCAGTCTTTAAGGTAAAAATAAATCTGCAAAATATTCAGGTAAAGGTAAGATTTCAGGGGCAATATGTCGAGGTTCGTTTTGCGCTGCGCAAATTGTAATCTGGCGCCACCAGATTAAATTATTAGATTTTTTAAAAGTTTACTTGGTGATAGGCAAATCAAAACAAGTCAGACATAATGTCTTATGTTTTGTGTACAGCCCATAAAACTGATGAACAGTCTTGTTGTTATGGTTACCTCCTCAGGCGAACGCGACTGTTTGGCAAAAACTGAAAATACGCACTCCGGCTAACTTGTGGCTTAACTTTTATCTATGTTATCAATATACTATTTCGTATGCTATGTACTTATATAAAAACAAACGGTTGGTTTAACTGACACGTAAATCATTCGTTATGAAGTAGAGCTTCAAATGCGTCGTTTATTGGCATCAAGATTTACGGTCGAAATATTAAGCATAAATACTGAAACTCGAGTATTTCCAATATGTCCAGAAGCCAGTTTGAAAGTTATTCAACATTTCAGAACAATAGTCACAGCCTCGATTTGCGGTGTTCCTTCGCATTACATAGGTATACGTTGTGTATTTATAGATTATTTAGTTTGATCTGTATGTACTGCCATAATGCAACAAGCAATATGTGAACCTGTCACTGGAAGAAGAAGAAGAAGAAGAAGAAGAAGAAGATGATGAGGAGGAGGAAGAGTGGGAGGCGCACTCGCACTCGGTCACATTGATTTCTTAAGATTTCTTATTTATTCACAATAAAAAAGCAACTATTCAATGCTTTCTAGAGCGAACTAATGCCATTAGGAACCAATTATAATCTCTTCTGCAATCAGCTACTTATGTTTATGTAGTAGGCCCACATAAAGTTACATGACAGTCTTGTCGCTTGTCATGTAAATGTAAGCTTGTCACGTGGCATAAGCAGACTGCGGAGTATCACTTTAAATGCGATTTTCATCAAGACTTTATAACAATCGTTATGCAATGAACAAAACGTATTCGTGATATTTATCCATTACCCAAACGTCCCATTTACTGCAGACATAGGCTAAATTCAAACAAGATCCGTTTAAGTTAAGGACGCGTTTTTACGCGCTACAGATAAAGATGCTTTTGGGAACGCGTACTACTTACGTGCGACTAATGCTCTACTTAGCGCTTCTGGAAAGCCAGCCAATATCAATTTGCAGCCAACAACTAATCAATGTCGCTGTTTAAGCTGAAGAGCGAAGCAAAAGAGAAGACGAGAAGCAGTTTACCTCCGTTTATGAAAGCGAGGGCATTCTCCTTGCTTCAAAACGTGCCAAGAGTCCTGAAGACAGATGTTTGTTTTAAACGAGCTTACTTTCTACTCACTCCAGCTCAATAGTCGCCTGTCCATCACACAGAGAGTTCATAAACCGAAGATGCCCATTATTTAGCGAATGTCTTCGCCTCACATCACCGATGGGATGAATGAGAGAGGACGAAAAATAAAAAGCGGAAAGCGTCGTCAGCGTTTGAATCTCAGCAAAGAAGTGCGTAAATCCATATGGGGGTTAGTAGACTAATGACCTTATAATGTTCCAGACATGCTTGTTAGGTTATTAACAGCTGTCTTCCTGCGGAACCGCTGGGACTGTGAGTGATGGGGAAGTCTGCGATGATAACTGCGCCTCGCACACTCCTCCCGAGCTGCGATCGATTTGACAAGAGAATTGCGAACTTGCCTTGCTTATTCCGCGCACGTTGGTCGGCTGCACCCCCGCCCCGCGCACGATCTTTCAAGTAGCCACGCTAACTGATGTCATAGCTTACAAGTGTTGAAGTGAGCGCCTGTACTATAACGACAAGCCTGGCTGAAAGTGAGTGAATAGGGTTTTCATTTTTTACACCTCTCCAACCGCGCGGCTGAGTTCTTACCATGCGCTCAAACAGGTTAATCCTTTGGAGATCGATTTGGTCTATTTCTCTCAGTCTCATAGCCGGGGACTCTTTAGATTTCTATCATGTGGCAAATGATGTTATCAATAGCCAATCACAGTCTGACACCCCTCAAGGTTGAAATGAAATCTGTCAATTACAAGGGTTTCCATCACAAATACTAGTACACCAAAAGGTCAAACGTAGTTTAAAGGTTCAACATCTGATACTTCTGAGTATCAGAAGTGTGTATTTTCTCATCATCAGACTTCGTCTGAATTAAGGAGGGATAAAAAGGCTCTGGTTAAGCCACCTATACACATCCTACCCTTTGATATGCATCTCCAGCATCTCCAATCCCGGTCGTCGCGCCTAGGAAATTGAAATCTTTGTCTCCTTCAGGTATAAAAAAAAAGAGAGAGAGAGAGAGAGAGAGATGAAAGGGAAATTCGGTACAACGAGAAATATAACCCATTTGAATCCTCATTTTAAAAGTACTGCCATTGCACTCAATATTCCATGCTATTTGTTTTCACCATTGAACATCCTCTTTGGCCCGGACATTTACCTAATAAAATATTAACCACAAACAACCTTGTGAAGCTCTCTAGATGTTCGCTACTTGTTTTCATGGACCTCGGGCAAAATTGCTGGCCAGTTGCACTTTTGCAAGAATGCATGGAGTCGTATCACATGTTGTGGCGCCATGCGAAGAATATTTAGATGTGGATCACAAGGGTTGTGTATGAAGTAAGAAGCACACGTCTTTGTTGACCTGGCCATTCAATTATGACTTTAGAGTCCTATGGGCTCACATTACTGTCGATCCAATAAATTTCTTCAAAAGTATATCAATAAGCCTATAAAGCTGAGAATCTAGTGCATGTAGCAAATATGTAACAAGGATTTGTTGATAACTTCTTATCTAAAAGTAAAAGAGGTTATTGCATTGATGACATAGAAGAACTATTTTGGTTCCCCTAAGAACCTTTCAGTGTACAGTTCTTAAATGAACCATTTTGAAGAACATTTTAAAAATGTAAGGAACCTTTTTCCACTATAAAGAACCTTTTCTGCATTTGAAATGTTCAATAGATGTTCAAGGTTCTTCATGGAACCATTGATGCCAATAAAGAACTTTAATTTTTAAGAGTGTAGAACAATTTTGGGTTTCCCAAAGAACCTTTTAGCAAACAGTTCTTAAGTGAACCATTTTGAGGAACATTAAAAAAAAAAACTAAAGAACATTTTTTCCACTATAAAAAACCTTTTCTGCATTTGAAAGGTTTCATAGATGTTCAAGGTTCTTCATGGAACCATCAATGCCAAAAAAGGACCTTCATTTTCAAGTGCATATAACAATTTTGGGTTCCCCAAAGAACCTTTCAGTAAACAGTTCTTAAATTACCCATTTTGAAGAACATTTTGAAAAACCAAAAGAACCTTTTTTCCACTAAAAAAACCTTTTTTGCATTTGAAAGTTTAAATAGATGTCCAAGGTTCTTCATTAGAACTATTGATGTTAATAAAGAACCTTCATTTTCAAGTGTGTATAACAATTTTGGGTTCCCCAAAGAACCTTTTAGTGAACAGTTCTTAAATTAACTTATTGAACTTATGAATTTAAAAAAACTAAAAAACTAAAATAACTTTTTCCACTATAAAGAACCTTTTCTGCATTTGAAAGGTTCCATAGATGTTCAAGGTTCTTCATGGAACCATCAATACCAATAAAGAACCTTCTTTTTTAAGAGTATAGAACAATTTTGGGTTCCCCAAAGAACCTTTTAGTGAAAAGTTCTTAGAAGAACCATTGTTTCTTAGTGTGAAGAACATTTTAGAATCTAAAGAATCTTTTTCCACTATTAAGAACCTTTTTGTAAATTGAAAAGGTTCCTAGAAAGTTAAAGGTTTCACAGATTCCAATAAAAAAACTATATTTTTTTTCACTTGTCATTGCATTATATTCTGTATTTTACTTCTCTAAGGGGAAAGGGACAATGCTGCAACTAACAGAGTTTGTTTCAGGCCCACGGACAGCACGTCCTGTTTTTATGACTGGACTTCCGTTCGTCAGTCAAGCAAGTTGGCCTCAAGAATGAGTGTTTTGCGTATGGCTTACAGCATTTAATGTACAACTGGCATATGAGAGAATACAAGTTGTAATAATGCTGATAGAGTAGAATTGGAGGAAAGGGCACAAATGTCTTTTATCAGAGAGCTTGCGTTATAGGATCCCCGCTGAGACTTCTTCCTTCTGAGATTGTTCTCTCGGAGGACTGAGCATTATGGAAATGTCTGATCATAACTTGAGGAATATTTCTTCCAACACAATCAATATTTCCACATTTATCCTCTGAAAGAGAACGTTTTCTTGCTTTGTGGGACGCCTGTAGAAGTGGGTATGTAAGATGAGCCGTTGGTAATTGATTTATTTCTGTTCAGTGGTGAGAATTTTTTTTTTCTTCGTGAGATGAATTAGATTAAGCCACGTTGATACACGCAGGATAATGGATATTATGCACGAAGACAATGGAAATGGGTGATGGATGATGACAAACAAATCTAATCTGGCTTCCAAAGCAGGAAAGAATGGGAGAATCATAACCGAACTGTGCCGAAGGATCATCGCATGGCACTCTGTCGAATGTCAGAGCGAAAATTCATTTCCTGAAATATTGACACCCAGGGAAGAAGGAAGAAGGATAAAAGAGACCGTGTGTCATACAGCCAAAAGACAGCGGTGCCAGACAGGAAAGTTGGGCCCACAAAGAGCCAGACCAATTTTGGCAATAAATATTCCATTTTCATTAAATCACAAACTGCGTTTTTTGGATCATTCCACAAAAAGGGTGCATTTTGTGAACAAATATGCAAACAGTGGCTTTAACAATGAAAAGCTGACACCAGCATGTGTTACTAAAGGCAAAAAAAGAAGAAAGGAAAGAAAAGTAAAAAAAATAAATAAAGTAAAATATTTTTTTTTTAAATAAAAGCCATTTGTATTTTAAATTTTCAAGACTTTATAGCACATATTTTTAAAAAATGATAGTGTTTCCTTTGTTGTCACGTTATAATACATTGTACAGTAAACAACGTTCTACTGAAAACTTGATATTTGTAACAATATACAAATAAAATATAAAAATAAAATTACTCCTCATAGTGTCATGACCTTGAGAAAAAAGGCTAGTATGACTAAATGAGGTAAAACTGTCAACCTTGTCTTTTTTAGCACGTAAATTAGCATGTAAAAACATTAGAGTTAACCTGAGATGACACGGTTTCGCATAATAAAATAATCACTTAAAATACCTCATATTTACTTCAAAAATCAGCTTTTCGAAACAAAAAAGGCTTACATTTCCTGGTATGACCCTTATAATCTCCTCGCCGTGTTTCATTTCCACACCTCCAGAGGTAACAGCAGCGGCGCTTATTTACATGACGCTGTGTATGTAGTGAGGATATAGGGTTTAGGGAGCACATTTCTCCTCCAGCAGAAGTGAGAGGGGAAGGAGGGCGGTAATAATTGCTCACTCCCAAACAATTCCACCAGTGACATCCCATTACTTTAAACACGACAAAATAAGGCCACCCGGGCGCGGAGAAAGAATTCACTGAATAAGACATGAAGGGAAAAGGCTGCCGTTATTAGCTGTGTAGGGTTCATCATTAGAAAGCCGTGAGACGGAGCATAATCCTTCACGCAACTCTCCCGTTACTAGCAGTAATTACAGCGCAAGTGCAGCCCGCTGTTTGTAATAAACTGCCTGTGTTCGAGCACATACTCATTTAGCCTCTATAACAACCGAGAGACAATGAAAGCAACCTTACTTCATCACTTACCTCTGACAAGTGAAGTACGAAGTAACGTACATGATTGTGAGAAAACTCAGTGAGAGAGAGAGAGAAAGAAGAGCATAAGTGTTAAAACTATCGAAACTGTTATCCTAAAATTCATATATAACGTTTTGAGTGTATTTTCACAAACTTTAGCAAAGTTACAGTCCGGATACTTGCGAGACTGAGACGGACATCAGCATCTGGTGGACATTTGGTTCAGATGATGTTGAATCATTAACGGTGTTGTACCGCCATCTAGCGGCCCAGGAATGCAAGCGCAAGAGGGTCCTTCAGTAGTTTCGCAGTATATGTAATTTTTTTTTAAATATAGAAATCTTAATGTAAATCACATTTAAGTAACAACTGTGGGTTCGTAAAAACAATAAACTTTCGTTTGAGATGTTACCAATTTTTTTAACCTCTACCCAACTTTGGGTAAATTATGAACTAAATCAATTATTGGTTAAAATATTTTAATAAAAAGGTGCGGCAAAATACAATACAAAACTCGTTTTGCTGCTTGATATCGCAGATTAGTGTGTATTACCATATTATTTTAATGTATTATCTTAATTATGAACACACTGTTGTAGTACAAACAGTTTTACTGTTTACTGCACGTTGTTATTCTTCTCATTAATTCCCGGGGTCCGTTCTTCGTACCTCGCTAACTAAATTAGCTGGATTTGATTGTTGACGATTTGGCATGATCTTGGATTGTTTGGTTCTTCGAAGCTCATCCTGGACTTGCTGTCATAGCAACAGCTCTGCAAGCTTAAACCTGCTCTGGAGCAGGTTTATTTCATGTAAACAGGATTTAGGCTGCGCTCCTGGCGGGTTATGATTGGTTGAAATGGCGAGGTCACATCTGATTGGTTAAAGAGCACGACTGACACGGACTGACTCACGTGGGAAAAGAAAAGTATCTTGCAAGAAAGTGTATATGACAGGTTCCAAAAAATATTTGGCAGCACAACTGTTGATATTATCCAACATTGATCATTCTAATAATAAATCAGCATATTAGAATGATTCCTGAAGGATCGTGTGACACTTAAGACTGGAGTAACAGCTGATAAAAATTCAGCTTTTCATCACAGGAATAAATTCTATATAAATTTCAAAGTATGATATATAAAATATATAAAAAAACAAAAACATTATTTTATTTTGTAAAAACAATTTGCAATATTACTGTTTTTTCTGTATTTTTAATCAAATAAATGCAGTCTTGATGAGCATAAGAGACTTCTTTAAAGACTATTACAAGTCTTACTGACCCCGAACTTTTGAACGGTAGTGTATAAAAAAATAAAAATATAAATAAAATAACATATCAAGGAAAAAACATGTAACATGGGCAGCATTAACGCGTTTAATTTGTTCACTACTTTTGCCAGCCCTCTCTCCTTGCTTTTCCAGCCTTTGCAGTGTTCCCTTGCGTTTTAATCAAACTCTGAAACTCCTGAAATCCCTCAATCAAGAGTTCTTGCTCTGCTGCAGAAAAATACTGAGCGCGCTCCTTCGTCATGTTCGCCGACCAATCAAAGCGTTGCCGATCAATGTTTCTACTATCGATACGTAGCCCCTTTTAAGCCACCCAGTGATCTCAAATAACTTCATCCAGCTATACTAATCATCAACAACAGGTGCGTTCGGAGAACCGGAATAGCGAGCTCATAGTTAGCGCGATGATTTGATCTTGGATGTGTCATTTGATCTTGGATGTAGTAAGCGAGGTACGAAGAACGGACCCCCGGAAGTCTCACTCATAAACTTACTTCCGCGTTGAAGAATAAGGTGGATAGATATAAAATGAAAAATCGGCAATTTATTGAGAAATATTTCAGACGTTTCTTCATTTTTCTGTTAATCCAAATGTTTCAAACAACTTGGGAATACTTTGGTCAAACAGTTTGAACAGTGTTTTTTCTTGTCCTCAAGTCCCCTTTTCAAGTTTTGAGGTCATGACAGCTCCCAATTACGAAAATTAACTATGGTTTTACTATAGTAAAAGTGTAGTATGTTTTTTGGCGTATTTATTACCATTTGTATAACCACTATGGTTAAACTATGGTTAGCACAGCAAAACTATGGTTAATTTGTGGTTATCTTGGTTTAACTATAGTAACCATGTTTTTTTTTTTTTTTAATTTGTAGTAAGACCATGGTTATTTTTCGAAAGCACATCTCAAACCAGTGCTCTTTTGGAGTCTTTAGGAGTCTTACATTTTGAAACAGATAGAATGACAGAAATAAGTCAAGTGAAAAATCAGAACGCCATTCTTTATTCTTTACCAATATAGTAATCCATAAATACCGTTTTATTATTTGTCAGTGTGAGAATGATGATGAAATCACGTACACAAAAATGTTTTAAATAGCTTTATTTTATTTCAAATCCATTCAAATACAAACAGACTATTTTAAAAACAAAACAAAACAAGCACTTTTAAAATATCATTATATTTTATTAAATACTTTGACTTCAACTCAAACCAGAACAAAAATTCAAAATTCAGCAACTTTTGTTACTGTTCAGCCACTTTTTGAAGGGTATGAGAATCATAACACTGATTAAAAATGCTTTATAAAATAGAGCAATACTGAACCAATATCTCACAGAGTGCAGCAGGAGGAGTCATGAATCCCTTAACATAGTTTTCCTTTTACAAAATGACTATTTTCACTAAATACAAATACAAAAAAGTAACTAACACTGTAATAAATATGAAGCTGATGTAATCTCCTTTGCCTAAAAATCCTTTAAATGTGGTGTGACTGTTATAAAACAAATTGCTACCAAACTATGCGGGTGAACTCAACATCAGTTCAGTACCCCAAAGCCTGATGACTTGATTTTTTTAGAAAAAAGTGCAGTTTTAAAGACGTCTTACTACCTTGCAATGATCCACTGACCTGAAATATGCTCCCTTTGTTGAAATTCAAACTTTTGCCAATACAAAGCTGCACTCAGTCAGGTTTAAAAGTGTAGTCTCTAAAAAATCCCACATATACAGTTGAAGTCAAAGGTTCACATACACCTTGTAGAATCTGCAAAATGTTCATTATTTTACTAAAATAAGAGGAATCATACAAAATGCATGTTATTTTCTATTTAGTACTGACTTGAATAAGATATTTCACATAAAAGGTTTACATACAAGAGAATAATTTATAAAAATAACCCCGTTCAAAAGTTTACATACACTTTATTCTTAACACTATGTTACCTGAATGATCCACAGCTGTTTTTTTTTTTTTGTGATAGTTGTTCATTAGTCTCTTGTTTGTCCTAAACAGTTAAACTACCCTTTGTTCTTCAGAAAAATCCTTTTTGTGTATTTGAACCCTTTCCAACTCACTCTATGATTTTTTTAAGATCCATCTTTTCACACTGAGGACAACTGAGGGACTGCAAATATTACAGAAGGTTCAAACGCTTTAACTTATTTTGTCTTCTGGGAAACATGTAAGTATCTTCTGTAGCCTCTGAAGGGCAGTACTATATTTAGGCAAAATAAGAAAAAAAATACGCATTTTCAATTTGTTCAGAAGTTTTCACCCCCGGCTCTTAATGCATAATTTTTCCTACTGGAGCATCAGTGAGCGTTTGCACCTTCTGTAATAGTTGCATATTACTGTAGTGCCCTCAGTTGTCCTCAGTGTATAAAAATATATCTCAAAATCATACAGTCATTGTTGGAAGAGGTTCAAATACACAAAAATATACAAAATGCATTGTGTATGATCCCTCTTATTTTGGTGAAGTAACTAACATTTTGCAGATACTGCAAGGTGTGTGTAAACTTTTGACTTCAACTGTTCTTGAGGAGAGGTATATGAGAGCACATAATTTACATCAACAATATGTCAAACCAATATGTCTGCCAATGAGGTGTGAGTCCTTCAACAAGGTACACACCATCTCCATGTGCAGAACGTAACAGCGCAGATTTTTTTTTCTGAATTTAAAATTTGCTTTTACATATTAGCCTTGCACTTTTGTCAGCACGGCTACATGTACAGAGTGCAGAGAGTTCATAGGAGTGTGTTCATCGATCTCCTTGCAGGAGACCACCATGTCTTACAGGCTATAGTTCATCTCGGGACTGTTTTGCACGCCACGCAGGATGCCGGGTCACATGTTCAGCCGCTAGAAGAACTAACCGCATGAACTCCTCTACATCAAAAGTGTAGTTGGTAAACTTAGGATGTTCCCCAAGAGTAGGGTGATGACCCTGAGACAGAAAAAATAGTAGTAAACATTAGAAATATTAGTAAATTATATATTTAATATCATAATTAACAGATAAAAAAAAAATAATAAACACAATTTACTAATAGCAAGTTATGCCACTAGTTCAAAAGTGCTAACATAACTTACACTGCTGTTCAAAAGTAAGATTTTTAATGTTTTTTTCAAAGAATTATTTTATGCTCATCAAGGCTGCAATTACTTGAAATATTATTACAGTTTAAAATAATGGTTTTCTATTTTAACATATTTTAAAATATAATTTATTCCTGTGAAGCAAAGCTGAATTTTCATCAACCATTTCTCCAGTCTTCAGTGTCACGATACTTCAGAAATCATTCTAATATGATGATTTATTACTTTTATTATTAATGTTGGAAACAGTGCTGCTTAATTATATATTTTTTAACCTGTGATACTCTTTCAGGATTTGTTGATGAATAAAAAGTTAGAAAGAACAGCATTTATTCAAAATAGAAATCTTTTCTAACAATGTAAGTCTTCGCCATCACTTTTTATCAATTTAACACTTCATCCTTGGTGAATAAAAGTATTAACTTTGTTTCAAAAAAGAAAAAGGTATATTGTTACAAAAGAGTTCTGTTTTAAATAAATGCTGTTCTTTTTAAAGTTTTTTTTTTTTTATCAAAGAATCCTGAAAAATATCACAGATTCCCAAAAAATATTAATTAGCACAACTGTTTTCAACACTGATAATAAATCAGCATAGTAGAATGATTTCTGACACTAAAGATTGGAGAAATGATGCTGAAACTTGATCTTTGCATCACAGGAATTAATTAAATTTTAAAATATATTCACATAGAAAACTGTTATTTTACATTGAAATAATATTTCACAATATTACTTTTGGATTTTTTTTCTGGAATCTTACTGATCCCAAACTTTTGAAAGGTAGTGTATACTGAATATGAATGTTACTGTATATGGGAATACTAGGATTAAATATAGTAAACTGGAGTGAATCCAGGCAGTGGTGTGTGTGCTCTTATCACCTTATCCTGGGGGAACACTTTGTCCCTTTTCTGCCAAGTCATGTAATGGACTCCCCTCAGTCGGGCCAGATCACGGTAGCAGCTCTCATCTTGACAGTTGTACCTGTGGAATAGAGAAAGAGGGATGTTTTATGTCCCAAACTTAGCAGGCGGTGGCCCACAAAGCCTCCACAGACTCCATTTGATGGATAACTGTTTAATTAGGCTGTATTTCACTGTCACACACATACAGACACAGTCAGATGCTTCCCTCCTCCGTAACACACATTATAAAGTACATTGTACGGCACACAAGCTTGACTGCATCGCACATGAGTATTGGGTAGATGTATAACATGACATAAGTGTCAGACGCACAGATGCGCACTAGGGAATACGTCTTGACACATGCAGATAGGTGTCGCGGAAAAACAGCGCTCTGAAGCGAATCGTGATGTATACATTTATCAGTAGAGAAAGAAAGAAACTTTTTTAAAGCAAGGATGCAACCAAATGTTCATGATTGGTGGTTGTCAAAGGGCTAAAGATAAAAATGTAAGAATCTGTCATTGGAAAACCTACATTGATCGGGTGGTGATGACCCTTTTTTAAAGAAGGTCACTTCCAGAATTAACATTTCCTGATAATTTACTCACCCTCATGTCATCCAAGATTTTCTTGTCTTTCTTTCTTCAGTCGCAAAGAAATGAAGGCACTGAAACTGCAATATGCACTGAAGGCACTGAAACTGCAATATGGACCTTCAACTCATTGATCCCCATTGAAGTCAACTAAAAAATCCTGTATTGTTGACATGGGGTTAAGTAAATGACCAGGAAATTTTTATTCTGGAAGTAAACTTCTCCTTTAAGTTCTTTGAAGAGTCATTGGGAACAAATGCTGTGTTAACACCTGGTGTTTGTTTATTGTTTATTTTTCTTAAGAAATTAACACTTTCATTCAGCAAAGACACATTGAAGTGACTGTAAAGGCAATTATAAGGTTACAAAAAAATCGCTATTTCAAATAAATGCTGTTCTTTTCACCTCTATTAATTAACCTGAAAAAAAGTTTTGTGGTTTTCACAAAAATATTAAGCAGCACAACTGTTTTCAACATCGATCATTGATCGGCAAATCAACATATTATGATTTCTGAAAGGATCATGTGACACTGAAGATTAGAGTAATGATGCTGAACATTCAGATTTACCACCACAGAATTTTTAAATATATTTAAACTTTCTAAAATATAAAATCGATTAATTGCAAATAATCACATCCAAAATAAGGTTTGTGTTTACATAATATATTTGTGTGTGTACTGTGTATATTTATATGTATATACATATTTAAGATATATATATATATATATATATATATATCTTAAATATGTATATACATACAAATATACAATATATATATATGTATGTATGTATGTATGTATGTATGTACGTATATAAAACATTTACTTTATTTTTAATTACATTTTAGTTTAAAAATATGGAAATTAAATCCAATAATATGTATTTTTTAGTATTATAAAAAATATTAAATATGTTAAATATATAAAAAAATAAAATTAATTTAAAAAATAAAAATAAAATTAGGGCTGTCATAACATTTACATAATATTGTGTGTGTGTGTGTGTGTGTGTGTGTGTGTGTGTGTGTGTGTGTGTGTGTGTGTGTGTACTATGTATATTTATATGTATATATACGTGTGTGTGTGTGTGTGTGTGTGTGTGTGTGTGTATATATATATATATATATATAAAAATCATTCACTTTTTTTTTTTTTTTTTACATTTTAGTTTATTTTTGATGAAATAAGAGATTTCTTTCAATAACATTCAAATACAAAATTTTAAATGGTAATGTAAGTAAATATAGATAAATTATTTGCAGGTATAGTACAATAATGAAGTCCTGTAAGGCCTGAATTTTTTTTTTTTTTTTTTGCTTTGTCATGATCACATAATTTTCTCAAAAAAAAAGTGAAGTAATAAAAGTAATAAAAATCTAGTAAAATGTTTTTTCTAGAGTTTGGTCTCAAGATATCAATAGCCATAAGATTTATTTATTCCACTGCATTATGGACAAGAAACAAGCAACTAGCAACTAACTAAAAATTAAAGGTATAGTTCACCTAAAAATTAAAATTCATGCGTTGTGATACTCTCATAAATGGCGACGGGGAATGACATGAGAGTGAAGAATTGTTGAATAAAGTCATCATTTTGCACACAAAAAGTATTCTTAGCCTTAAATGTGTCAGTTGCATTGCTGTCTATGGAGGGTCAGAAAGCTCTCGGATTTCATCAAAAATATCTTAATTTGTGTTTCAAAGATGAACAAAGGCCTTACAGGTTTGGAACGACATGAGGGTGAGCAATTAATGACAGATTTTTCATTTTGTGTGAACTATTACTTTAAGTCAAAAATGAGTCAAAATCAAGACAAACTAACCAGAAAACCTGTCAGAGGAAACAGTAATACATGTCCTCTTAAGACTGCCATCTACCACGCTAATGTCTACACTAATGCTTCTCACATTTGTCATCTACAACGCAAGATGTTTAAGTTTATGCTTTCTATATATTTTTTCTAACCTCAGTATAACCTTTTTAGTTTAGTTTTAGTGTTAATCCAAACATCTTCAAAGTGCCACTTCAGCAAATGGTATAAACATTATTTAAACACCGTAAACTGTCGCCAATAACTGTTTATTTAAACTCTGAGGGTTTTTAAGTGCCTCATAAACTTGAAAAAGTGTAAAAGTATTTGCATTCCTCAGACTAACAGCTCTATCGTGCAGTCATACAGAAAGCAGAGAGATACAAAAGCCACGTACAATTCAAATATGACGGCCCAGTCGGGAAGAAAGAGGAGGTGGGTCAGTCCGGCTCCATGCATCCCAATGAAGATATCAGAGTTGTGTGTGACGCGGATTTGTTCCAGAAACGGCATCTCTCTACGAATACACATAAGCACCAAACTCAGCCATCGAGAAATCGATACATTTAAAACCGACATAAACTGAATCACTCACTTGTATTTGTAATCCAACAGCTTGACCTCAAATAAAGGCACAGTCTTCAGGGCATTTATAAGCTGCACACACACACAGCGGGGATTCAGAGGGTGATTAACGAGACCTCACACTCATGTGGACAGAGGCCAAGTAAATCGAGGCTTTTTACCAAGCAGGGGCCTCCAGCAAATAAGAGTTTAAATGGGCAGTTAAGGAAGCAAAGTGATAAATCAATGATGAGCAAAGAGAGAGAGCGAGGACTCACCTCCTGCTGGTTTATTATCCTACGGTACTCAGTGCTTCTTGCCAAAAGAGTGACACGGACTTGGCCCTCCTGACAGAGCAGAAGGACATCGCAGATTTCATTCATATTTCAACACACATTTGTATCTTGATATGAATGTACAGGCTGTATATATTTTGAAATATCTATAATCCAGTTAAAAATAAAAATTCAGATTGTATTGATTAAACCTTTATTTAGGTGGGAAAAGAGAAAGCAAATGGACATAATATATGGGCCTTATTGACGAGCAAAAAGACAATGTGAAAGATAAATTGTCCAACAGCGCCATCTAGTGGCAAATGGTATATCTGTGGCTAAATCTATGCTTATAATATAATATAATATAATTAATATAATATAATATAATAACGTTTTTAGATTAATGTAATAATTAAAATTAATATTTAAAATAGAATAATAAATAATATAATATATAGTATATACCATATAACTAAACTATAATATATATATATATATATATGACATAAGTATTTAAAAGTTTAATAAATAACATAATATATAATGTAATAATTATTTACATTTATAAGAAATACAATTAGTCTAATATAAATAATGCACAATTTTATTTTTTATTTATTTAAAAATATAAATAAAAATAAATAATATAATATAATAAAATTTTATAAAAAAATTTAATTAATCTAATATAAAATACATTAATCTAGTTTTTTTAAATAACTCAATAGTACACAATATATAACTAAACTATATTATACATATAACTAGTAATTATTATTGTAAATCCACCTACTTTAAAATCTAGGCAAAGACTTATGAATATATGCTTATAAAAATGTATTATAATATAATACAATATAATATAAATGATTGAAAAGTGTAATAATTACAATATTTAAAATGGAATAATACATAATAGAATATATAATGTGATTATTTAAATTCATAAGTAATACAATTAGTATACTATAAATAATGCAAAAATATATTTAATCATTATTTATTTAGAAGTATACGAGTTAAAATCAATTTAATATTTGAATAAAAAATAAATAATATAAAATAAACTTATAATTAAATAATTATTTATTTAAATTGATAACACAAAATTAATTAAATATATAATATATTAATCTAATTTTTAAAATAACTAAAAATAATTATTTATATTTATAAGAAATACAATTAATCTAATATTAATAATGAACAATTATAATTTAATTATTATCTATTTTAAAGTATGCTTAAATCAATTTAATATTTAAATAAAAAGTAAATACTATAACAAAATTGTAATTTAATAATTATTTATTTAAATTGATAAGACTAAATGAATGTAATATAAAATAAATTAATCTAATTTTTTAAATAACTAAAAAGTACATAACATAACTAAACTGTAATATATATGACTAATAATTATTATTGCAAAATCTCAAAAAATCTGTTGCAAAAATGGTACGAATCTATGCTAATAAAATAATAATATAATATAAAATATATATATTATTATATATATATATATATATATATATAATAATATATATATATATATATTATATATATATATAATATAACAACATAGCATAACATAATATAATTTAAAAAAATCAAAGTGTAATAATTAACTTTAATATTAAAAATGGAATAAAAAAATATAATATATAGTAACATAATAATAAAACTAAACTATAATATACATATGACTTATAATTATTATTGTAAATCCACCTACTCAAAAGTTTGTCAAATCTGTGCTTATGAAATTATAATATATATAATATAATATAATATAATATAATATAATGATAAAATATTTCAAAGTGCAATATTTTAAAATTAATATTTAAAATGGAATAATAAATAATATTATATTATAATTTAATTCATATTTATTTAAAAGTATAAGAGTTCAAATCAATTTTATATTTAAATAAAAAATAAATAATATAACATGAAATTATAATTTAATAATTATTTATTTAAATTGATAAGGCTAAATGAATCCAATATAAAATAAATCAATCTAATTTTTTAAATAAAGTAAATAATATAAGTTTAATTAATAATTATTAGTAACAATAATACATTTTGATTTAATAATTCTTTATTTAAAATGATATTTTTTTATATACGTTGAAAAATTATAAAATATAACTATAATGTTGTGTGTTGTGTGATCTATGTGTTTGTTTATGTCAAGAAGACCAGATAAGTGAGTTTATGAGCATGACAATTTCCAGTTAATATAGAGTATAAATTGTGCAATATATTTTATAACAATATATTTTAGTATTTTCATTCAGTATGACACTTTTTCTATGCTACTGTACTGTGAGAACACAGGGATCCAGTTCTGATCTGTATTTGTACATTCATGTGTGTGGATTCAAGCATGTTTACCTTCGGTCCATCTTGTGGGACACCAAGTCGATAAAGGACATGCTGGGAAAATGCCTTGAACAGCCCCCTCACTGTGGCAGTCAGAGATCTATCAAGTTACACACACACAAATCTGTCAGTTAAATCTTTTCTATATGTCATTTGCACACAGAGGGCAGAGGCACACAAGCATTAATATAAGGATGATTTGAGCGACAGCACCAGATGAGTTCAGTCTCACACAAGGCAAATATTCTATATCACACATACGGCATCCGCCGGCATCACACAGAGACGCATTAACACAGACAGATGAGAGCAGATGAACATGATGAGATGAACATTGCCTAAATGGGGAAACTAGAAACAGTTGAGAGCAACTGAGGCATAGGATACATACAAGAGGGGTATTGTAGAAAAGGCCGTATCGCATTCTAGGAAGGAGTGAGAAAAACGCGTCTCTGAAACACACCTGTGAACAACACACTTTTAAATAAGCACAAAAACACTCAGATGCTAAAAAAGCAATGTTAAGTGATACAGAGTAAATGTACTTTACCCTTTTGGAGTCAAAGTTTTTAAGGTGAATGATGTCAGAATCGGTAAAAGCCCGCCACATTTCACTAAACAGGTCTCCATATCCATAGACACTCTACAAGATAAAACAACAAAATACATTAATCATTTATTATATAATTTAGTTTGAGTGGAAGCAGAAACATGCTGTTTTCATGCATGCCTCTTTAAATGCAAATGAGCTGTTGCTCCCCGCCCCCTTTTCCAGAACAAGGCTGTGCCTTCACAGCTCATACCTTGGATACTCTGACAAAAAACCTGTTTGGTTTTGATTATCATGCCTATCGCGCTGAAATTATGCATTTTAAACCATATTAGTTTAACTTCTAAGTGGCTCACACGGCATGTGAGTTAGGGCTGTGCAATTAATTGAAATTTGGTTTCGATTTCTGCTACAAACAATCATGAAAATACAGTAATTGAGATGAAACGATTATTGCGCCCCAGTCCGCCCCATACCATATCAAAATGAGGCGCTTGGTGATTATTCATGTAAACCCTTGTCAGTTTTGTCTTAAATGACCATTGACAGCTGATAATGAAAATACATGTGTAACGGTATATTGGATCCATGTTGTACTTAAAGTGGCTACAAATGTTCCTTCTGCCGTCTCTGTGCTTAATATTAATAAAACATAAAAACACAAAGAGGAAAATCACTTACTGCTCTTGAATGAAGGACTTTGGTAGTTTTAATAAGAAACAAATCATGTTTAACTATTACAGTGAAGACACTTTTTTTTTACATTCAAATAATTACATTTAATTTCTGTAGTACTGTTAGACTACTTTAGACTTGCATTAAAAAAGCATTTTTATTTTTATTTTAAAAAGCACTGTTTTTTGTGTATATTTTTTTCTGCTGTATTGCTATCTTTAAATTAATCACTAATATAAAGTTTTGGACCCTGTCATAGTCGTTTTAAATAATCGCCAAAATCGAGGAGCCCTAATGTGAGTACTAAACTAAACTCTCTTTCATGTCTTATTGCGCTTAAACGGTCAAATACACAAAAGTTTATGTTAAAAACACTGTCTGTGAAGGTAAGCAGCTGGGAAAGAAATTGCATGTTTACATTAAATAGTGTGGCAGGAGTGTAATATACAGTAAATACATCAATAAATCCACTGCTCTATTTCTACTCTGAGGCTGGGACTCTAAATAGTGTTCTGTGCTCGTCTGTGCAGCCAATGACAGAACAGTTAGCATGCTTTGCTCAAAGTTTGACATGGCGTTAGAACTGGTACAGTTGTCGCTTG
>NC_133380.1:23413330-23431134 GCF_049309525.1 Garra rufa
ATTTGAAAAATTCACAAAATTCTAACCTTTCATTGAAGTAAAATGATGGAAAATGGGGGGATAGCTCATTATGAAAGAAATGTTTTTCTCTAGTTCACGTTGGCCACAATTATTGGCACCCCTAAATATTTGTCTAAGTAAAATATCTCTAAATTATATTCCCATTAATATTAAATTTTTTTTAGCACACCAGGGTGGCTAGGAGTATACAATTGTCCAGTCATGACTTTCTGTTCCACAGGATTATAAATATGAGGAACACAAAAGCCAAATTCCTTTAATCATCCATCACAAGAAGTAAAACCAAAGAATGTAGTTCTGATGTGCAGAACAAGTTTGTTGAGCTTCACAAAATAGAACATGGCTGTAAGAAAAGAGCTAAAACATTGAAAATCCCACCATCAGGGCAATAATTAAGAAGTTCCAATCAACTAAAGATGTCACAAATCTGCCTAGAAGAGGACATGTGTCTATATCATCCTAATGCATGATAAGAAAGAGAGGTTGAGTGTCCAAAGACTCTCCAAGGATCACAGTTGGAAATTTCAGAGAATTGTTGAGTCTTGGGGTCAGAAAGCCTAAAATAAAATGATCAAACAGCCTCTACATTACCACATGTTGTTCCAGAGGGTTTCAAGAAAAAATCCTCCTGGCTCATCCAAAAACAAACTCCAGCATATTCACTTGTCAGACATGATTGAAAACTTCAAACAGGACAGGCTTCTATGGTCAGATGAAACTAAAAATGAGCTTTTTGGCAGCTAACCCTCCAGATGGTTTTGGTGCAGACAGGGATAAAAAAGTACCCCATGCCCACGGTTAAAAATACTGCTGTGCTGGGTCTTTAATGTCGTGGACCTATTTTTCTGCCGGAGGTCCTGGACATCTTTTTTTAGATACACGGCTTCATGGATTCTATCAGATACCAGCAGATAAAAAATCAAAACCTGACTGCCTCTGTTAGAAATCTGCCGTGGTTGCATCTTCCAGCAGGACGATGATCTAAAACAAACATCAAAATCAACAAAAATTGTGTCACTGAGCACAGAATAAAGCTTCTACCATGGCCTTCCCAGTTCCCTGACCTGAACCCTGTATAGAAACTGAAGAGAAGAAGCACCAGCATGAAGCTGGGAAGAGAGAGATTCTGGAGAATCTAGAGAGATTCTGTTTGAAGGAATGGCCTCTGATCTCTGGTCAGGTGTTCTCCAAACTCATTAGACATTGTTGGAGAAAACTCAGAACTGTTATCTTGGGAAAATGATGTTGCTATAATTGGGTGCCAATGAGAGTGGCCAACGTGAACTAGAGAAAAACATTTATTTCATAATGAGATTTCACCCCTAGGTTCTATTGTTTTACTTCAATGACAGGTTAGAATTTTGTGAATTCTTTTAATGAAAGATCAAAAGGATAAATTATGCAGATTATGCTGACGTCTTACAGACATCTGCCAGACGTTTGTACATAGCAGATGCTTTCTAGATTAAGAGATCTTTAACAGACATCTTGCAGACGATAAATATCGGTGGCTGATACATCAGTGCATTCCTAATATATATATATATATATATATATATATACTATATATTTTTTTTTTGTAAATTATTACAAAAATGTCTCACATTTTCATGTCACTACTGAAAAAAGTGTATGTTTTAGTCCATTGGCTGAGACTGATTTTAACTACACCTCTACATTTATGATCAGGAAATATTAATCACTCTCTCTCATAGTTACATGGTGATTTGATAGTTCCCATCATTTTAAGGTAAATGTGTTCAAAAGTCTGAAAAATCTGTGTGTAACTTAAAGGGGTCATTGGATGCAAAACTAACTTTTACATGTTGTTTGAACATTAATGTGTGTTGGCAGTTTGTGAACACAACCACCCTACAATGATAAAAAAAAAAAAATTTAATCTTTAAAAGTAATATCCCCTTTTTAAAATCAGGTCATTCTCAGCTTCTTGTCGGTGTGACGACACACAGTTGATTGACATGAGCGTCTTACATTAGACCCGCCCTCACCGAGCTGAAACAGTCCGACTCCAATCGCCATTGTGTCGACTCAGGTGCAGGGGAAGACTCTAATTGAGCGATTGAGGTGTTCTGTTGTTGGATGTAATAATGAACATAGCAGTCAACATTTAATCCCGACATCTGAGCCGCTGAAGAGGCAGAGGATAACGTTACTTTAGTTTTTAAAAGGAAAGCGCCGATCCCGATCTACATCTGCATCTATGTTCCTGTGAATCATTCGTGATGCAGCTTCCCCCACAGCAGAAGTGAGTCTAAGGGTTTTTTATGCATCTTTGCAAATGGCCTTTCTTAATAATGTGCTTGTTGGCAAGTTTCGTCAATAAATGTGGCTAAATGTGGCTAAAGTAAACATTACGGCTTGTAATCCCACATCAGAGAGGGGAGGGATGAGCAGAGCTCATTTGCAGTTAAAGGGACCATGCAAAAAAATTAGTCGATATTTTTGGAAGCAGAGCTGATTTGGCTTTTGGTGTTTTGGTGTTTTTTTTACACTACTATTGAGAATTTTTAACCAAAGTATATTATAGACTTTTCATTAAGACCCTAAAGAATCATATGAACTTGTGGAAAATGGGCATCCAATGACCCCTTTAAAGAATTTCACTACTGAACACCACTTGTCTATAATTAAACACGCTTTTTGGGGAGTTTTTCCGTAACATTTAGTTATCATATGTGTACAACTGTTTAGGTCTGTGCTAGCTAACCATTTGTGCTGATTAGCATTTTTGAGCTATGTTAAAAAAGTATCTAAAATTGTCATTACTGAAACAGTCACGACCAAAATGTCATCATTGTTTTGGTAATTTTAGTACAGTTAATTTTTTTTCTTGGTAGTGTTTTAATATGATGTGGTCGCTACCATAACATTAATGTCACAACCGAAACATGAGATGTTTTTTCAAAAATAAAAGTATACAGAATTATCAACTAAGATGTTATGATGAATCCTTAACTTTGAAATCAGTATGATCAACATTTTGCCTTTTATAAAGAAAAAATGGATTCAAAATACAACAAATCTCATAAATCGCACTTGAAATACTATTAAAAATGTAATTGTTATTTATTTACCTGTGAAAAAACGGTAATAAAATAGTAAAATATATTTACAATGTAGATGTAAGCAAAATCTTAATAGGTCAATATAACCCTTCTTAATAAACTATATATTACTGAGTTTCTGTAGTGAGATTTTTTTTTTCTGAAAGTACAATATGAGAATTAACTGCACAATTACTAGAAATGTGTACCTTAAATATTATACAATTTGCAGACATACAACAAAAAGACATTCTCAACTCTAACTTTGGACTAGTTCTGTAGAATGGCCCACATATGGCTGTAATTCCCACGGTCCTTGTGCATCAGCTATGAGCAGAATGTGTACTTGTTTTTCTATTAATTTCCCTTAATCCTGGCCTTATTGCTTAAACAATTGAAGGAAAAAGGTCACTAATATTTCCTGTGGTAGGAGTTCCACATGGAGCAAGATCCGTTCATTTGCAGGTTCCCACACTATGGTTACTTTCAGAGCTTTGGTGTTTGTCCTCCCCTGTAAACCATTCGTTTTCTTTCTCTAAACACTCTTGTGCTCTCTCTGTCTTGCCGTCTCTCTTTCTCTCTGTCTTTCTCATAAATGATTGTAGGTGCTGAGAGCCAGTGTGGTTCCTTCCATGTGGCTTGAGGGACTATGCTGCTGCTGGTAGCTCTGTGCCTGCTCTGCACTTATAAAACCATCTCCGCCACAGACAGCGGGCAGGACAGCAGCCACACGCCACAGCTGGACTACAGCGGCCTGGCACTGCCTCAGCAGCATATTCCTTTCTTTTTACACAACAACAAAGGACTAGCCAAACTTTGCAAGGAGGACCTGCTTTGCCCTTTTAAAGTAAGCTATTTCTCTTGTTTCTGATGGAATGTCTGCTGAAGTTGGTTTAAAAATGAATGAGATATTTTCCAAGGATATTGTCATACATCAACTATAATGGTTTTCAGACAGGGAGGCTGTGTTTTTGACCTCTATTGCTTTATTACTAACATTTAGTATTGTGCATATGCTGTAGATGATAACAAACGTGATGTTCTCTTAGTTTTGTGTGTCTCTGTTGGCTGGCAGGATGCTCTGCTGCTCAAGAAGGCCTGCTGGGGCTATGAAAAGAGCTGCGCCCCTGAGCACAGGTTTAGCTATCCTGTCTGCACCAGTCTTGACTCGGGATGGTACGTCTTTCTTTGATGACCTATTTGAAGACGTTAAATATGTGCAATTTATATTTTTATACTTTCTTTGTGTTTACTTCACTGTCTAATTTCCCATGTTCTTTCTATAAGTATGTATATACAGTGCCCTCCACTAATATTGGCACCCTTTGTAAATATGAGTAAAGGTGGCTGTGAAAATAAATCTGAAACATTTATCCTTCTGATCTTCATTCAAAAACTTTTTTAGATTTAAATTAAAAATTGTAAAGTAAAACAATGGGAAATGGGGGGAAAATCTCATTATAAATAAAATGTTATTCTCTAGTTCACGTTATATGTACAGTTGAAGTCAAAAGTTTAAATACACCTTGCAGAATCTCCAAAATGTTAATTATTTTACCAAAATAAGAGGGATGATACAAAATGCATGTTATTTTTATTTAGCACTAACCTGAATAAGATATTTAACATAAAAGATGTTTACATATAGTCCACAATAGAAAATAATAGTTGAATTTATAAAAAGACCCTGTGATATTTTGTTTGTCCTGAACAGTTTAACTGCCTGCTGTTCTTTAGAAAAATCCTTCAGGTCCCACAAATTCTTTGGTTTTTTAGTATTTTTGTGTATTTGAACCCTTTCCAACAATGACTGTATGATTTTGAGATTCATCTTTTCACACTGAGAACAACTGAAGGACTCATATGCAACTATTACAGAAGGTTCAAACACTCACTGATGCTTCAGAAGGAACAATTATGCATTAAGAGCCAGGGGGTAAAAACTTCTTGAACTTGAAGGTCAGGGTAAATTGAACTTATTTTGTCTTCTGGGAAACATGTGAGTATCTTCTGTAGCTTCTGAAGGGCAGTACTAAATGAAAAAAAAAATGATATTTTGGCAAATTAAGAAAAATGTATCTTTATTCTGTTCAAAAGTTTACATCCCTGGGTTTTAAAGCGTTGTGTTTCCCTCAGTTGTAAATTCAACTCTTGTGGACTATATGTAAACGTCTTTTATGTGAAATATCTTATTCAGGTCAGTACTAAATAAAAAATAACATGCATTTTGTATCATCCCTCTTATTTTGGTCAAATAATTAACATTTTGCCGATTCTGTAAGTTGTATGTAAACTTTTGACTTCAACTGTATATGTAGGGTGGTAAAAAACAAACTGTCATCATTTACTCACCCTCAAAGCACTTTTCGAAGTTGGTTGCCAATAATCACTGTCAATTTTTATTATATGGAAAAGTGCAGCATTAATATTTTACAGAATATCTTCTTTTGTGGATGACAAACAGTTGTAATCACTTAAAGTTTATAAACAATGGCAGAAATTATAATTTGGCGTGAGTATCAGGCAATATTTGCAGATATACACCATTGCTCAAAAGTTTGGAGTTGGTACGATTAAAAAAAATCTATTATGCTTATAAAAGCTGCATTTTTTAATTAAAAATACAGTGAAATATTTTAATAATATTTTTAAAATAACAGTTTTTTTTTTCTAATATATTTAAATATGTAATGTAATCCTGTGATGGCAAAGCTGAATTTTCAGTAGCATCTTTAGTGTCACATGACCTTCTTTAGTGTCACATGATCTTTCAGAAATGATTTTAATATGCTAATTTGGTGCTCAACATTTCTTCTTATTATCAATGTTGAAAACAGTAGGTCTGGGTAAAAATATTAATTTCTCGATTTTAATCGTTTCCCTTTTTTAACGAAGCAATGTTGATTCCTAAATCCCAGGAATCGATTAGTGTAGCCTGTTTTCAGTTAATGAATGAACATTGTAGCACGCTTCCCATCCAGCAAATCGCAGTAAGCTTTGTTCTTTGTTACTTTTGATATCTCAGAGTTCAATTTCTGTCCATTTTATTACAATATTCAAATGATAAATGCTGTTTTGGCATTTGTGGGTTGAGAGGTCGCTGTAGTGCCTCAGATCAATATAAGCGGCGGGTAATTTGATCATTTCTTCCGCTTCAATACCAGTTATAGCACAAAATAAACATGAATGAAAATCCAAAGGTTTGTTAAAAAAAAAAAAGAGTACAACTTACCGAAATCCATATTTTGTCTCATGCGATCACTCAATCAGTGTTTCAACCGCGGTAAGATGTCAATATAACAGCTCGTAAACAATATGTCAAGTAACGTCACATTTACCTCAGAAAAAAACTAATATATTTTGTGACCATAAAGTCGTTATTTAGCTAGAATTCTAGAGAGATATACATTTATGCACCATATAACATATTTATTATATTTTGAAGAAATCTGTCAAGTTTTTATGACAGCCACCATTTAAATATTTATATTTTAAAAACGAATTGGAATAGTAATAATTATTTAATTGTAACTTTATTATTATAAAACCTTCATTGAGTGTAATTTAAGCATTTCTATACAAATCAGTTAATTTTAACCTTCGATATTATAGTAATGTAGTACCAACTGACTCTAATGTCTATTTTACAGCATGAGATTTTTTCCTTGAGAAAATTTGGCATGTACTGATATATATACAAAATAATCAATACTCAGTCAAATCGAATTGGAAATTCGAAATGCAAGCTTGTGTCAACCCAGTCCTAGAAAACAGTTTTTTAATACTTTTGTTCAAAACTTTATTGTGAAGTGTTTACCCAGTTATGTTTATATGTATGTTTTTTTTTCAGAGGAGGTATTTTACTGCTGCCACTGTTTGAAGCTTTAACTATAGTTCCCTAAACTTTTATGTTGTCTGCCGCTTATACAAGCTAACACAATTTTGAACATTTGAGCACAGCCTATTCTTCCACTCTATCTCTCAAGCGCTTCGAGGACTGATAACAAAGTTTATCTTAGGACTTCACTTTCAATTCAGAGATGACTTGAATGTCTTTTGCTACTCCAAATTGTAGTACTGTTTGTCTTGTTTCTTTAGGGCAAACTCTATTCAGGCTGCTCAGGAGCTGTTCTGGAAGCAGGCAGATTTTGGTTACGTGAGGGAGCGTCTCAGTGAGATGCAGACCTTGTGCAAACCATCAAGTCCTGTGAGTATCTTATTCTACATCGTCTTCCCCAGTGCTCTTTGTTCACCTCATTTGCTCTGTTTTTTACCATGATAAAGCTGAAGTTTTTGACCCACCTCCAGAGCTTTGAACCAATGAGCACTGAGCTCAAGACACAAGGGCTGTTTTAAATTTTACTGCTTCAACATGTCTAAACAATACTGGGAACATACATGCAAATACAAGTTTAAAACATTTTTTAAGGGTGATTCCTCGTTGAAGTGCACCAGTCATATGCGGTTCTGCAGAGCCATAAACCTGTACCTGGACCTAAGGAGTCCCCGCAGAGGTCATGAGAGGTTAGTGACCCCCTCTAGGGTTGTTGGAGGTCAAGGAAAATGCAGAACTTGTTGTTTTCGGTTTGGCAAAACTGTGAGAACATCCTGTCTAAATGAGCTGTCTTTCTTTCGTTCTCTCAATGTCTCTTCCTCTATGTCACTGCAGGTATAAAGAGGATTTCCTGGAACAGGGTGAGATCGGTGGGCACTGCAGCCTTAATAGTAAAGCACTGGCTGCGGAAGGAATGCACAAGAGTCCTCTGCAGTCTTGGTAAATAACTCATGTCCAAATAAAAAAGTGGATGTTTTTGTGTTAATATTTTTAGTATTTTAATTCTGCAAGATGCATTAAATTGCTTAAAGTGACTATAAAATATATATTATAATTATTTTATAATTATAACATTTTTATATTAAAAAAAACTATTTAAAAATTGAGGTCAATTAATACAATTTTAATACAAAATTTAAAAATCAGGGTCAGTACGATTTTTACTTTTGTTTAGCAAGGATGCATTGAATTTCTTACATTTCTTTGCTGTTCTTTCAAGCGTTCTATTCATCAAAAAATCCTTAAAATTTGTATCATGGTTCCCACAAAAATTTTAAGCAGCACGACTTTTTTCAACATTAATAATAAGAAGAAATTTTCAGCGTATAAGCATGATTTCTGAAGGATCACTGAAAACTGAAGGAATGATGTTGAAAATTCACCTTTGCATCACAGGAATATATTTAAATCTAAGTTATACATGTTACAAAAATAATATAAGTTACAATTATTATAAATTGTAATAATATTCACAATTTTGCTGTATTTTTGAGCAAATAAAATGCAGGCTTGGTGAGCAAAAGAGACTTCTTTTAAAAACAAAAAAATGTACCGTCCTCAAACATTTGAACAATGTACACTGCCGTTCAAATGTTTCAGGTGCAATTTTTTAACGTTTTTTTTAATGTGTTTTCTGCTCATCAAGGCTGTATTTATTTGATTAAAATACAGAAAAAACTGTAATATTGTGAAATATTATTGCAATCAATTTAAAATAGTGGTTTTCTATTTTAATATTATATTATATTATATTATATTATATTATATTATATTATATTATATTATATTAGAATTTATTCCTGTGATGCAAAACTGAATTTTCAGCATCATTACTCCAGTCTTCAGTGTCACAGATTCTTCAGAAATCATTCTTGTATGCTGATTTATTATCAATGCTGGAAATAGTTGTGCTGCTTAATATTTCTTTGGAACCTGTGATACTTTTTTTTAAAAAGAGCAGCATTTATTCAAAATAGAAATCTTTGATAACAATATACACTGCCGTTAAAAATTTGCGGTCAGTGTTTTTTTTCTTTCTTTGTTTGTTTGAAAAAAATGAATATTCAGCAAGAACGTGTTAAATTGATAAATAATGATAGCACAGACTTGTATTTTTGAACAAATAAATAGATGAGCATAAAAGAATTCTTAAAAAAAAAACATTAAAAATCTTACTGATCCCAAACTTTTGAACAGCAGTGTATATGTGCTAATATTTCTTGATACTCACCTCAAAATATAATTTTTGTCATTATTAACTCACCTCAAGTTAAGACCCTTTTAAATCGATTTAATATGTTTTAAAGTGAGTAAATGATAACGATCATTAACTATCATAAATAAACTATCCTGCTTTTCAACGTAGTTATTTAAGTTTTAAGGTATAAAAACAGAGTTTTATGTATGTGACAAGAAATCGTCTTGCTTTCCTCTCTCAGGTTTGCTGAACTGCAGACATACTCAGAGCTTGACTTCCACCCCCTGGATGATGGCCATTGTGATGTTATAATCGACAGACCAACCGTCTTCATGAAGCTGGATGCAGGTCATATTTTAGTGGAATTTTTTTGTTTTGAGTTCAGAGTTTCTTGTTTAGTCTTCATGAAAACGTGTTTCACCTGTCTTTTCCAGGAGTGAACATGTACCATCATTTCTGTGACTTTGTCAACCTCTACATCTCTCAACACCTCAACAATTCCTTCAGCCGTGACATAAACATAGTCATGTGGGACACAGTAAGTATCGTTTCCTTTAAACACAAAAACTTTGTTTGCTTCTAATATGTGACCCTGGGCCACAAAACCAGTCAAAATTGACCTGATGTAAATCTAAATAAGCTAAATAAGCTGTATGGTTTGTTAGGATAGAACAATTTTTGGCCGAGATACTGTACAACTATTTGAAAAACTGGAATCTGAGGGTGAAAAAAAAAACAAAATATTGAGAAAATCGCCTTTAAATTGTCAATGCATGTTACTAATCAAAAATTAAGTTTTGATATATTTACGGTAAAATTTTTTACAAATGTACAAAATATCTTCATTGAACATCTTTACTGAATATCCTATTGATTTTGACCCATACAATGTATTATTGGCTATTGCTACAAATTTACCCGTGCTACTTAGGACTGGTTTTGTGATCCAGGGTCACATATGTCCTCCAGTAAATCAACCACGAGTGCTTGGAGAACATTTCTTCCAAACAGATGTTTCTCACATGTCAGGATTAGAAAACACTGTAATAGAAGTTTTGTTGTTCAAGCCGACTGCCGCAGTCTCAGGAGGTGTGCAGTTCCTAAAAGAGATAAAAGATAAAAAGGAAACAGTGGGCTGAAAATAAAGTGACTTACAAGGAAACCTTATCCTGCCTATTGTTCGCACGCTGGTATTTCAAGGGTGAGGAAGAGAAGGAAGAATGGAGGGGTGTGGAAAAAGAGAGAGACCTTTTTTAGTATGAAACAATGTAAATAAGACTGCCAAATAAAATCCACTTTATAATATTATTATATTTATATACTTGCTTGAAAATTAAAGGGTTAGTTCACCCAAAAAGGAAAATTCTGTCATTATTTACTCAGGCTCATGTTGTTTCAAACCCGTAAGACCTTCTTTCATCTTCGGAACACAAATTAAGATATTTTTGATGAAATCCGAGGGCTTTCTGAGCCATAGACAGCAACGCAACTGAACGTTCAAGGCCCAGAAAGGTACCAAGAACATCAACAAAGTAGTCCATGTGACAACAGTGGTTCAATCGTAATTTTATAAAGCTACGAGAATACTTTTTGTGTACAAAAAACAAAACAAAAATAATGACTTTATTCAACAATTTTTCTCCTCTGCGTCAGCAGATTAATGCAGAGAAGAATTGTTGAATAAAGTCGTTATTTTTGTTTTCTTTGCACACAAAAAGTATTCGCGTAGCTTTATAAAATTACGATTGAACCACTGTTGTCACATGGACTATTTTGTTGATGTTCTTGGTACCTTTCTGGGCCTTGAATGTGGTAGTACCCTTGCTGTCTATGGGAGAGTCGGAGACCTCTCAGATTTCATTAAAAATATCTTAATTTTTGTTCCGAAGATAAACGAAGGTCTTACGGGTTTGGAACAACTTGAGGGTGAGTAATTAATGACAGAATTTTCATTTTTGGGTGAACTAACCCTTTAAAAACAGTGTAAAGCAATACTGTGGTGACATATGTTGACAGGAAGGTGACATATCATGTCAATCTGAATTTTCCATGTTTAAGTGCTATAATTGGGTTCCCAGTGCATCTACCAACCCAGAAAATGTGAAAAAGGACAACCCAGTAACTTTGGTTTGGTAAGCCTTTTTCTGCAACATGCGTTAGATTTCGCTCCCCCCGTGATGCAGGAAGGTGATCTTCTTATAATATTACCGCCCCTTAATCTGCACTTTCCACCCATGGCGCCGCCATTTTGTTTTCGCAAGCGACAACTTTACCAGTTCTAACGCCATGTCAAACTTTGAGCAAAGCATGCTAACTGTTCTGTCGTTGGCTGCACAGACGAGCACAGAACACTATTTAGAGTCCCAGCCTCAGAGTAGAAAGAGAGCAGTGGATTTATTGATGTATTTACTGTATATTACACTCCTGCCACACTATCTAATGTAAACATGCAATTTCTTTCCCAGCTGTTTACCTTCACAGACAGTGTTTTTAACATAAACTTGTGTGTATTTGATTTAAGCGCAATAAGACATGAAAGAGAGTTTAGTTTAGTACTCACATTAGGGCTCCTCGATTTTGGCGATTATTTAAAACGACTATGACAGGGTCCAAAACTTTATATTAGTGATTAATTTAAAGATAGCAATACAGCAGAAAAAATATACACAAAAAACAGTGCTTTTTAAAATAAAAATAAAAATGCTTTTTTAATGCAAGTCTAAAGTAGTCTAACAGTACTACAGAAATTAAATGTAATTATTTGAATGTAAAAAAAAAGTGTCTTCACTGTAATAGTTAAACATGATTTGTTTCTTATTATTACACGGCTCTTTGGAATGCTTGATTCTGATTGGTCAGTTGAGACATTTGCAGGTTCGTTCTTTTCAAATAATCACTGCTCCAAAGTAATAACGCATAGCCGGTACTACTTGTATGTTTAAAATCCCTCCGTGCCAACAAAGATTACCGTTTGGCGCCATCTTGTGACAAACACTGGACAACCACAATTAACAATGGAAAATTTCGACATTAATCTATTTAAATTGTCTTACTAACGTACATAGTTTGAATGTTAGTCACGTGGTACTATATTGTTTCGCGGAAGGATAAAAATGTTAATTTAAAACAAATATGCCAATAAAAGGTTTCAAATTCATATTCATGTCCAGTTTTTTTCCTTATGTGGCAAGTAGCCGTGTAATAAGCGGGATAATGTACAGGCAGCCGGTAGTTATCGCGAAATAAGCCCCTTCAGTGTGATACAAGACCCTCCGCTTCGCGTCCTGATCACACTGGTCGGGGCTTATTTCTGCGATAACTACCGGCTGCCTGTACATTATCCCTTACTTAAAACTACCAAAGTCCTTCATTCAAGAGCAGTAAGTGATTTTCCTCTTTGTGTTTTTATGTTTTATTAATATTAAGCACAGAGACGGCAGAAGGAACATTTGTAGCCGCTTTAAGTACAACATGGATCCAATATACCGTTGCACATGTATTTTCATTATCAGCTGTCAATGGTCATTTAAGACAAAACTGACAAGGGTTTACATGAATAATCACCAAGCGCCTCATTTTGGTATGGTATGGGGCGGACTGGGGCGCATTAATCGTTTCATCTCAATTACTGTATTTTCATGATTGTTTGTAGCAGAAGTCGAAACCAAATTTCAATTAATTGCACAGCCCTAACTCACATGCCGTGTGAGCCACTTAGAAGTTAAACTAATATGGTTTAAAATGCATAATTTCAGCGCGATAGACATGATAATCAAAACCAAACAGGTTTTTTGTCAGAGTATCCAAGGTATGAGCTGTGAAGGCACAGCCTTGTTCTGGAAAAGGGGGCGGGGAGCAACAGCTCATTTGCATTTAAAGAGGCATGCATGAAAACAGCGTGTTTCTGCTTCCACTCAAACTAAATTATATAATAAATGATTAATTTATTTTGTTGTTTTATCTTGTAGAGTGTCTATGGATATGGAGACCTGTTTAGTGAAATGTGGCGGGCTTTTACCGATTCTGACATCATTCACCTTAAAAACTTTGACTCCAAAAGGGTAAAGTACATTTACTCTGTATCACTTAACATTGCTTTTTTAGCATCTGAGTGTTTTTGTGCTTATTTAAAAGTGTGTTGTTCACAGGTGTGTTTCAGAGACGCGTTTTTCTCACTCCTTCCTAGAATGCGATACGGCCTTTTCTACAATACCCCTCTTGTATGTATCCTATGCCTCAGTTGCTCTCAACTGTTTCTAGTTTCCCCATTTAGCATTTGTTCATCTCATCATGTTCATCTGCTCTCATCTGTCTGTGTTAATGCGTCTCTGTGTGATGCCGGCGGATGCCGTATGTGTGATATAGAATATTTGCCTTGTGTGAGACTGAACTCATCTGGTGCTGTCGCTCAAATCATCCTTATATTAATGATTGTGTGCCTCTGCCCTCTGTGCAAATGACATATAGAAAAGATTTAACTGGCAGATTTGTGTGTGTGTAATTTGATAGATCTCTGACTGCCACAGTGAGGGGCTGTTCAAGGCATTTTCCCAGCATGTCCTTTATCGACTTGGTGTCCCACAAGATGGACCGAAGGTAAACATGCTTGAATCCACACACATGAATGTACAAATACAGATCAGAACTGGATCCCTGTGTTCTCATAGTACAGTAGCATAGAAAAAGTGTCATACTGAATGAAAATACTAAAATATATTGTTATAAAATATATTGCACAATTTATACTCTATATTAACTGGAAATTGTCATGCTCATAAACTCACTTATCTGGTCTTCTCGACATAAACAAACACATAGATCACACAACACACAACATTATAGTTATATTTTATAATTTTTCAACGTATATAAAAAAATATCATTTTAAATAAAGAATTATTAAATCAAAATGTATTATTATTACTAATAATTATTAATTAAACTTATATTATTTACTTTATTTAAAAAATTAGATTTATTTATTTTATATTAGATTCATTTAGCCTTATCAATTTAAATAAATAATTATTAAATTATAATTTCATGTTATATTATTTATTTTTTATTTAAATATAAAATTGATTTGAACTCTTATACTTTTAAATAAATATGAATTAAATTATAATATAATATTATTTATTATTCCATTTTAAATATTAATTTTAAAATATTGCACTTTGAAATATTTTATCATTATATTATATTATATTATATTATATTATATTATATTATATTATATTATATTATATTATATTATATTATAATTTCATAAGCACAGATTTGACAAACTTTTGAGTAGGTGGATTTACAATAATAATTATAAGTCATATGTATATTATAGTTTAGTTTTATATTATGTACTATATATTATATTTTTTTATTCCATTTTTAATATTAAAGTTAATTATTACACTTTGATTTTTTTAAATTATATTATGTTATGCTATGTTGTTATATTATATATATATATATATATATAATATATATATTTTATATTATATTATTATTTTATTAGCATAGATTCGTACCATTTTTGCAACAGATTTTTTGAGATTTTGCAATAATAATTATTAGTCATATATATTACAGTTTAGTTAAGATTAATTTATTTTATATTACATTCATTTAGTCTTATCAATTTAAATAAATAATTATTAAATTACAATTTTGTTATAGTATTTACTTTTTATTTAAATATTAAATTGATTTAAGCATACTTTAAAATAAATAATAATTAAATTATAATTGTTCATTATTAATATTAGATTAATTGTATTTCTTATAAATATAAATAATTATTTTTAGTTATTTTAAAAATTAGATTAATATATTATATATTTAATTAATTTTGTCTTATCAATTTAAATAAATAATTATTTAATTATAAGTTTATTTTATATTATTTATTTTTTATTTAAATATTAAATTGATTTTAACTCGTATACTTCTAAATAAATAATGATTAAATATATTTTTGCATTATTTATAGTATACTAATTGTATTACTTATGAATTTAAATAATCACATTATATATTCTATTATGTATTATTCCATTTTAAATATTGTAATTATTACACTTTTCAATCATTTATATTATATTGTATTATATTATAATACATTTTTATAAGCATATATTCATAAGTCTTTGCCTAGATTTTAAAGTAGGTGGATTTACAATAATAATTACTAGTTATATGTATAATATAGTTTAGTTATATATTGTGTACTATTGAGTTATTTAAAAAAACTAGATTAATGTATTTTATATTAGATTAATTTAATTTTTTTTATAAAATTTTATTATATTATATTATTTATTTTTATTTATATCTTTAAATAAATAAAAAATAAAATTGTGCATTATTTATATTAGACTAATTGTATTTCTTATAAATGTAAATAATTATTACATTATATATTATGTTATTTATTAAACTTTTAAATACTTATGTCATATATATATATATATATATATATATTATAGTTTAGTTATATGGTATATACTATATATTATATTATTTATTATTCTATTTTAAATATTAATTTTAATTATTACATTAATCTAAAAACGTTATTATATTATATTATATTATATTAATTATATTATATTATATTATAAGCATAGATTTAGCCACAGATATACCATTTGCCACTAGATGGCGCTGTTGGACAATTTATCTTTCACATTGTCTTTTTGCTCGTCAATAAGGTCCATATATTATGTCCATTTGCTTTCTCTTTTCCCACCTAAATAAAGGTTTAATCAATACAATCTGAATTTTTATTTTTAACTGGATTATAGATATTTCAAAATATATACAGCCTGTACATTCATATCAAGATACAAATGTGTGTTGAAATATGAATGAAATCTGCAATGTCCTTCTGCTCTGTCAGGAGGGCCAAGTCCGTGTCACTCTTTTGGCAAGAAGCACTGAGTACCGTAGGATAATAAACCAGCAGGAGGTGAGTCCTCGCTCTCTCTCTTTGCTCATCATTGATTTATCACTTTGCTTCCTTAACTGCCCATTTAAACTCTTATTTGCTGGAGACCCCTGCTTGGTAAAAAGCCTCGATTTACTTGGCCTCTGTCCACATGAGTGTGAGGTCTCGTTAATCACCCTCTGAATCCCCGCTGTGTGTGTGTGTGTGTGTGTGTGTGTGTGTGTGCAGCTTATAAATGCCCTGAAGACTGTGCCTTTATTTGAGGTCAAGCTGGTGGATTACAAATACAAGTGAGTGATTCAGTTTATGTCGGTTTTAAATGTATCGATTTCTCGATGGCTGAGTTTGGTGCTTATGTGTATTCGTAGAGAGATGCCGTTTCTGGAACAAATCCGCGTCACACACAACTCTGATATCTTCATTGGGATGCATGGAGCCGGACTGACCCACCTCCTCTTTCTTCCTGACTGGGCCGTCATATTTGAATTGTACGTGGCTTTTGTATCTCTCTTCTGTATGACTGTACGATAGAGCTGTTAGTCTGAGGAATGCAAATACTTTTACACTTTTTCAAGTTTATGAGGCACTTAAAAACCCTCAGAGTTTAAATAAACAGTTATTGGCGACAGTTTACGGTGTTTAAATAATGTTTATACCATTTGCTGAAGTGGCACTTTGAAGATGTTTGGATTAACACTAAAACTAAACTAAAAAGGTTATACTGAGGTTAGAAAAAATATATAGAAAGCATAAACTTAAACATCTTGCGTTGTAGATGACAAATGTGAGAAGCATTAGTGTAGACATTAGCGTGGTAGATGGCAGTCTTAAAGGAACACTCCACTTTTTTTGGAAATAGGCTCATTCTCCGACTCCCCCCCGAGTTAATAAGTTGAGTTTTACCGTTTTGAAATCCATTCAGCCGTTCTCCTGTTCTGACCATATCACTTTTAGCATAGCTTAGCATAGATCATTGAATCCTATGAGACCAATAGCATCACGTTCAAAAATATCCAATGAGTTTCCATATTTGTTGTATTTAAAACTTGACTCTTCTGTAGTTATATCGTGTACTAAGACCGGCGGAAATGCAAAGCTGCGAGTTTCTAGGCCGATAAGATTAGGAACTACACTCCCATTCCGGCGTAATAGTCAAAGAAGTTTGCTGCCGTAATATGGCCGAAGCAGGCGGAGTATTATCAGAAATGAGTTCCCAGCTAGTTTAGCATTTGCACATGTGCTGCGTGGTATTACTGCTCCTGCTTCGGCCATATTACGGCAACAAACTTCCTTGACTATTACGCCGGAATGGGAGTGTAGTTCCTAATCTTATCGGCCTAGAAAATTGAAGCTTTGGATTTCCACCGGTCTTAGTACACGATATAACTACAGAAGAGTCAAGTTTTAAATAGGACAAATATGGAAACTCGTTGGTCATTTTTGAACGTGATGCTATTGGTCTAATAGGATTCAATGATCTATGCTAAGCTATGCTAAAAGTGATATCGCCAGAACAGGAGAACGGCTGAATGGATTTCAAAACGGTAAAACTCAGCTTATTAACTCGGGGGGAGTTGGAGAATGAGCCTATTTCCAAAAAAAGTGGAGTGTTCCTTTAAGAGGACATGTATTACTGTTTCCTCTGACAGGTTTTCTGGTTAGTTTGTCTTGATTTTGACTCATTTTTGACTTAAAGTAATAGTTCACACAAAATGAAAAATCTGTCATTAATTGCTCACC
>NC_133380.1:23431634-23485113 GCF_049309525.1 Garra rufa
AAACAGTGAAAAAAAATTGTTTCAATATCATTTTCATAAGCTGTCATAAGTTGAAATTTAGGAGTTTGGGTTCAGGACAGCCACCACCCAATTAAAAGTACCCACTAAATCATAATTTTATATATCTTAGTAAACATCTAAGAATTAAATACTTAAATGCTTTTTATGTGTTTTTTTTTTTTTTGGGCTTTGGGACAGAAGTTTAAAAATCCGTAGAATGGCCCATATAAGTTATGACAGAAAAGATGTGCATGTAATATGTTTTCTGATGTGGTGTGATGAGTAATTTTAAACCACAGCAGTGATGATTTCTATATAAAATCATTATAAAATTCTATTTTCTGACATAGATATATAAAAATCCTCTGTAAGCTTATAAACTATTTTTCCTCATCCATACGCCTGTATTATTTTTTACTAGCATTATTACAGAATGAAATCAGCTAAAAGAAAAAAAAATACTGTTCATGACTGACCATAGATCATTTTTATTCACACACTTTATTAATACGGTAAAAATAAGCTTCAAATTGTTTCATTTACCATTTTTATTACAACCATTATTACCAACATTTCATATACTGTATGTGATTTTGTAGCTTTCTAGCAATTAATATGAAATAAACAATAAAATTAACAAAAAGGTCAAATAAAATAAAACAGATTATCACTCTGCAGAAGATAGCTACTTTGGGGACAAATGTTGTAGTTATTGTAAATGTAAGGGATCTTGCTTTACTGTACTAAAGAGTGTTCTTTAGACTATCTGAGTGCTTCATCAGTATGTTCGAATTATTTTGATGTGCTAAAAGAGCAACAGGAAATGTATGAAATGTATGACAACAAAGAAGTGTTAATTTAGAGACCTTATCCTCACTTCTAAGAAGATGATTTGCATTAAATACTTAGAGATGCATCTAGGGGACATAGTCAGATACCTTAAATTGACAAATGTTGAATATGCAGACTTATTGGATGAGATAGAAGCATCTGGATTTGATTAGGGTATACTGTAAATGCTGAGTCAATGTATTTCTTCAATATCACACCAATGAATGACTGCATCTCTGTAGACCATTTTCTTGCAAGAAAATCCATCTTCAAAAGAATTTTGTCTCATACCTTCATTGAAATGGAAAAATGCCACAACAATAAACTTAAAACATTTTTTTTTCTACACATGAAAAAAATGGACTATTTACTTGCAAAATCACCACAGATATTTACACTGCAAACAATGTTTTTCTTACTTAGATTTTTTTGTCTTGTTTCAACACCGTAAAAAGTTTTCACCAGATTCAACTTAAAAAAGTTCAGCAGCTGCCTTAAGTTTTTAAGTTAAATCAGCTTAAAACTACAAATCATTTTAACGTATTACAATCAAAATGAGTTGATTTAACTTGTGAGTTGAAAGGACTTAAGTTGATTTAACTTAATATTTTAAGGCAGCTGCTAAACTTAAGTTTTTAAGTTGAAACTGGTGAAAACTTTTTACAGTGTAGCCAAAATATCTAAAAATTCTTAAACCATGAAGGATTTTCTAAGCTAATAAAAATTTTTGTCTTGTTTTCAGAAAAAAATACTCGAAATTAAGTGCGTTTTTGCTTGAAACAAGCTAAATAATCTGCCAATGGGGCAAGAAAAATAATCTTGTTTTCTGTTTGAAATATTATTTTGCTTGTTCTAAGCAAAAACTCACTTAATTTTGTCTTGTTTTTTGTTTTTCTGAAAACAGGACAATAATTTTCACTCATCTAGAAAATCCTTCTTGATTTAAGAATTTTTCGATATTTTGGCTAGAAACAAGAAAAGCATTTTTTGCAGTGTATTGATTTTAGACTAGCTTTTTCATTATAAATTCATTTTAGATTAGACAGATAACATATCAGATAATAGGTCTAGTTACAATAACTTAAAAACATAAGATTGTTAACTAAGTCATGAGACATTTACTAAAGTGATCAGTCAACATTTATAAATGAATATACTGTTAGTATATTAATAAAAATGAATAGTATCTCTTCATAACTGATATTTAGGTAGAAGCTATGATGATTGGCAAGAGCAAATTACTACATCCTCGCTATTTTGTCTTGTAATTATGACAATGTAATTACAGATTACTACATAATTAAAAACCCATGGGAAAAACACAACCACATCATGCAAATGTGACCTGAGAACTCCAAATGAACTGTTAAGTGAGCATGGCAATCAAAGTTTACAATAAAAATGTGATAAATAATGACAGAATGATTCTGACAAGCGTCTGGCATTAATTAGAAGTGATGCCTTGTTAATTACTTATGATTTACAGCAGTAACAATAGCTTAAGTATCTCTACTGAATGATTTGCACGAGATGTTAAACTATTAGATTTGTCACTTCTAAATTCAGAGTCTAATGCGATCTGTCTAGACAGGGCAGATCAGTTAGATTAACAAAGGCGCACTGTATTCCCGTTCGCTTCATGGAGCAGTTTAAATAAAAATCCCTCAGATGATACTGGATTTTAAACCTGTGAATTTCTGTCCATAATATGGTCAAATTATATAGACTCAAGTTTTTTTTCCCCGGTTAAACGAAGTCAAACTACACGTTCTGCGATACCGACACACATTGATGCCAAAATAACACATAATAAAAATAATAATAGTGCAAACTGGGTTTGGTGACCGCAGCCACCACAAAAACTTGACACGTTGCCAGGGTCATAGGCTATCACAGCTGTCCCACCATCAATTATATCAGCTGCCTTTACTACCGCAAAAAAACAAATATGCACAAAAATAGTAAACCTTTGTGCAAAACTTTGTGCTGGTTTTTAGCAATTCTGAGAAAGCTAAAGTGAAAGCAGTCAGTAAGCAGTCTGAGTGCTAACAAGAAAGTAATTGAATGCTTACCTCCTTGGAGAAACTAAGGAGAGGCAACGGGTGCATTTAGGGATGCAGTCGCCATACTACCGGAAACTATCCGCCGGCTTGTGTTTCTGTGAGGAACCGCAAGAGGGAGCAGGAGTAGAACCTAATTTTACACTGTTGGAAAAATTAATTAATTAATTAATTAATTAATGAAAAAAAGCACATTCTCCACGATTAAGTGGACGTCCAAAAAATGTAATTATTATTAATAATAAAACTAATATTCTTTACAACTAAAAACACGTAGTAATTAAACATTAAAAGCACTGATAAAGCTGGAAAACAACGATAGATTAATATAATAATAAAAATAATTCTAAAGTTACTATATAAATGTAGTAATAATAATAACAATTTAATTTCCATATAATTAAAAAAATAATATAAAATAAAAAAATGAAACATTAAAAGCATGAATATAGTTGGAAAACTAATCAAAGCAGAGATTATTATTATTATTGTTGTTGTTATTACTATTATTAAAACATTAATAAAGCTTAAAAAACAAATGAAAGCAGAGATGATTACTAAAAACTATTACATTCCTATACAATTAAAAATAAAATCAATCAATATTGTTAAACAAAAAATAAAACTTGAAGGGAAAGCAGACATTAACAACAACAAAGTAATTGTTACTATGTAATTAAAAATAAAATGATATCGAACTAATTATTAAACATTAAAAGAATAAAGCTGGAAAACAACGATAGATTAATATAATAATAAAAAATAATTCTAAAGTTACTATATAAATGTAGTAATAATAATAACAATTTAATTTCCATATAATTAAAAAAAAATATAAAATAAAAAAATGAAACATTAAAAGCATGAATATAGTTGGAAAACTAATCAAAGCAGAGATTATTATTATTATTGTTGTTGTTATTACTATTATTAAAACATTAATAAAGCTTAAAAACAAATGAAAGCAGAGATGATTACTAAAAACTATTACATTCCTATACAATTAAAAATAAAATCAATCAATATTGTTAAACAAAAAATAAAACTTGAAGGGAAAGCAGACATTAACAACAACAAAGTAATTGTTACTATGTAATTAAAAATAAAATGATATCGAACTAATTATTAAACATTAAAAGAATAAAGGTGGAAAACAACATTAATAAAGCTAACAAATTAAAGCAGAGATTAATCATAATAAAATACATCATTATTATTATTATTATTTACTATATAAAATGTAATAAGAATAACAATAAAAATAAATAAATAATAATACATAAATTTGCATATTATTAAAAAAACATATTTTAGTCATTTTTAAATATTAAAAGCATGAATAAAGTTGGAAAACAAACCAGAGCAGAGATTATTATTATTGTTATTACTATTATTAAAACATTAATAAAGCCTGAAAACAAATTAAAGCAGAGATGATCAATAAAATATTACTATACAATTAAAAATAAAATCAATAAAATAAAATCTATTGTTCAACATTAAAAAGATACAGCTTAAAGGCAAAGCAGAATTTAACAACGTAATTGTTACTATGTAATTAAAAATAATAGGATATCGAACTAATTATTAAACATTAAAAACAATAAAGGTGGAAAACAACATTAATTACAAATTAAGCAAATGAAAGCAAAGATTAATAATAATAATAATAATAATAATAATAATAATAATAATAATAATGTATTAGGTAATATATAAAATGTAATAGAAACATTATTAATTAATTTCCATATAATTAAATATAATATAATATATAATAAAAAAATATGTATCAGTCATTATTAAACATGAATCTGGAAAACAAATAAAAGAACTAACTATTATTAAAAAGCATGAATAAAGCTTGTAAAAAAAATCAGTCAGATTATTATTATTATTAAAACATTAATAAAGCTTGAAAACAGATGAAAGCAGAGATGATGGATAACATATATATTACTTTACAATTAAAAATAAAATCAATAAAATAAATTTAAAAAAATTGTTAAACATTCAAAAAATAAAGCTTGAAGGCAAAGCGGAAATGAACAACAACAACAGCAACGTAATTGTTACTATGTAATTAACAATAATATAATATTAAACTAATTATTAAACATTAAAAATGAGGTTGGAAAACAACATTAATAAAGCTTAATAACAAATTAAAGCAGATAATAATAATAATAATAATAATAATAATAAAAAATAATATTTTTTACTATATAAAATGTAATAATAATAATAATAATAATAATAATAAAACATTAATAATACATTCATTTCCATATAATTAAAAACAATACCTTAGCCATTATTAAACATTAAAAGCATGAACAAAGCTTGAAAACAAATTTAAGCAGAGATGATTAATACAAATATTTTATTTTTATATATTTAAAAATAAAATTAATAATAAAAAAATATAATTGTTAAACATTAAAAAATTAAAGCTTGAAGACAAAGCAAAAATTAACAACAATAATGTAATTGTTACTATGTAATTAAAAATAATATAATATCTAATTATTAAACATTAAAAACATTAATAAAGGTGAGAAACAACATTAATAAAGCTTAAAAACAAATTGAAGCATAGATTAATAATAATGATATATTAGTTACTACATAAAATGTACAAAAAATAATTTCCATATAATTAAAAAAAAATATCTTCATTTTTATCAATCATTAAAAGCATAAATAAAGCTGGAAACAAATTAGAGGTTATTATTATTATTATTATAACATTAAAATAAAGCTTAAAAACAAATCAGAAATGATTAATTAAATATTACATTACTATATAATTAAAAATAAAATCAAATTAAAACTTCTCTTTATCTGTTAATCATCACAAAATTAAAGCTACAATTAAAACAGAATGTAATTAAAAACAATATCTAACTTATTAAAACATTAATTAGGTGGAAAACAACATTAAAAAAGCTTTAAAACAAGAGCAGAGACTAATATTAATAATATATTAGTTACTATATAAAATGTACAAAAAAATTCCATATAATGAAAAATATATATATTTTAGTCATTATTAAACATTTAAAGCATAAATAAAGCTGGAAAACAATTGAGAGATTATTATTATTATTAAAACATTAATAAAGCTTGAAAACAAATCAGAGATGATTAAATATTAAATTACTATATAATATCATTATAATATCTTATTATAAATATTTAAAAACATTAATAAAGCTTAAAAACAAATTGAAGCAGAGACTAATAATAATGTTAATTACTATATAAAATAAAAAAAATCCATATAATTAATAAAAAATATCTTGAAGAAAACTAATTATTATTATTATTATTATTAAAATATTTAAAAAGCTTGAAAATAAAGCAGATTATTCAAAAAATAAAATCTAAAAAAAAAACTTAATCATTACAAAATTAAAACTTGAAGGCAAAACAGAAATAACAACAACATAATTGACTATGTAATTAAAAAGAACTAGTTAAAAACATAACAAAGGTGGAAAACAATAATTAAGCTTATTAACAAATTGAATCAAAGATTAATAATATTTACTACATAACGTAGTAATAATAATAATAATAAATTAATTTCTTTATAATTATTTTTTTATAATTAAAAACAGTATCTTGGTCATTATTAAACATTAACAGCATGAATAAAGCTGGAAAACTAATTAAATCAAATTATTATTATTATTATTATTATTATTATTAAAAAACATTAATATAGATTGAAAACAAAGCAGAGATGATTAATAAAACATTACATTACTATATAATTAAAAATAAAATTAAGCAAATAATATCTACTAATCTTTGAGCATTAACAATTTTAAGCTTGAGGGCAAAGCAGAAATCACCAACAATAATAATGTAATTTGTATTATGTCATTTAAAATCATATAATATCTAACTAATTATTAAACATTAAAAACATTATTAAAGGTGGAAAACAAATGAAGGCAGAGACTAATAACAATAATAAAGCAGGAAAACAAATGGAGTCTGCCCAATACATATCTCTTACTTTATTTACATTTGTGCATTAAACTGATACATTGGGAAGATATCTTACAGTGACATTAGACAGTCCTGACTGTAATTCATGATTTACCGAGATCATATCTCATAGAATATAACAGGTAAAGATTTCCCTGGATCTCCTCATCACTAAAACTCAATCAGCGTGTGATGAGATACAAATGAGTGCAAAACCTGCTTCTAACTTATGAGTACTGAAGGATGTGTGGACTAATTTAGAAAGCATATTTACTTGTTTACAATGTGAAAACACAATCAACAGTAAATCAACTGGTTACCAGTAAGATGTGGTCCAAAGGATGAATGAAGATCAGAGGAAAACAAAGCAATCCATTCATTCTGGTTATAATCCAAACGCATTAAGTCTCACTTCATTGTGCAAATTCAAGTCTTAAGAAACCACCAAACCTAAATACCTACACACGGATAGATAATAATGTAATTTCTTAAACCAAACATGTTTATTAACTGAGAAAAAAAGAATTTCTAATAAAATCCCACAACCGTGAGAGGAATCATATCTTAAATAACTATATCAACGATTCTTAAAATAAGTGGAACCAACTCTTTTCTCAGAATAAAATGCATTTAAATTATTACCAACGCTCTTGAGATGCGAAGCTCTGTTTACAGTCAGTGTGTCAGCCCATCTGCGGTCTCTATTATTTTTGATTTTTTAATAGTTCATCTATTTGTGTTTTATACATGTTCTTCACATCCTCCAGGTCCAGACGCAGCTCTTCTGCCTCCTCTGCCTTCTCTCCATACATCTGCAGAATTGTGTTGTGCCTTTGTTCAAGATCCTGTAATGATCACAAACATCTGGTCAGAATAAAATTCCAGTACCTATTAATGTGCTTATTAGGCAAACTGATCACCTAAGAGACACTATAAAGGAGTTTTTAATGGAATGGAACTCATTATTTTTGTTTGCGTAGCCTCATAAAATTGAGGTTGAACCACTGATCTCACATGGACTATTTTAACAATGTCCTTGCTATATTTCTGGGCCTTGAACGTGGTACAGTTGAAGTCAAAAGTGTAATATACACTAGGGATGTAACGGTATCAAAACTTCACGGTACGGTAATACCTCGGTATGAATGGCACGGTACGGTATTTATTGAATCATTTACAGGAAAAACAAAACTAATGAAGAGACTCGAAAAAAGTGCCAGAAGTGTTTATTAAACAGTTTACATGAACACTGAACATATCAATGGCATACAAATTAGCCATCTATCTGTAAACTTTGAAACAGAAACTTAAATATTTCAATTTTAGTAACAAAAAAATATTAAAGCATGTAAAAAACAGTCAAATCAGTTTAGCTGAATGAGTTGTCTGCTTGAAATAAGACTTTTTTTCTTACCCCATTGGCAGATTATTTAGCTTGTTTTAAACAAAGACTTGTTTTTACTAAAAACAAGAAAATAATTTTTACTTGTCTAGAAAATCCTTCTTGATTTAAGAATTTTTAGATATTTTGGCTGGAAACAAGACAAAATTCTAAGTAAGAAAAGCATTTTTTTTTTTTTTTTGCAGTGCAGTAGGCTCTCATGCCTTTCTTTCGCATTAAATCTTTATTAAAAACAATCCTTTAAAGAACTTTTCTACAGTGCATCTATTATGTTGCCTAGTTTAGCCTCTTTAAAACGGCACCTTTCCTTATTTTAAACCTAGCCAAAAAGCCACGTGTTGACTGTGAAATTTATATGCATTTATGGTACATTCCGTGTCAATCCATGTTAATTTTTACAGTGAACAACGTACTGTAACATTAATTCAGCGCAGCAAGAAATAGACTCTGTGGCGAAACGATCGCTGCACTGCTGCAAAGGCACCGCTTCTAGGACGTACTGCCGGACAGCAACCGCGTGCAGTGTGAACGCTCTAATCCGTTAACATGGGTGCGGAAAAGAATACGTGACGCATACGCACTTCAGACGGAGCAGGTTCGACCATTTCTATCTCTTTTCCTTGCTGCTACAGTCTGTAGCGACAACAGACCGCAAAGGATGATGGCCACGCCTGGGCTGATGGGAAATGTAGTTCCCGCGACCTCCCGTTCGCTCCATTCGCCTGAGCAAACTTTTCTCAGAAGACCTAACGTTTTATCGAGTCATGCGACCACGGTAGTATCGAAAAAATTTGGTATTGCGGTATGACGGTATTTACAATACCGTTACATCCCTAATATACACCCTTCAGAATCTGCAAAATGTTAATTATTTGAGGCATCATACAAAATGCATGTTATTTTTTATTTAGTACTGATAATACGATATTTCACATAGACAAAGACGTTTACATATAGTCCACAAGAAAAAAATAATAGTTGAATTTATAAAATCGACCACGTTCAAAAGTTTACATTCTTGATTCTTAATACTGTGTTGTTATGTGAATGATCCACAGCTGTGTTTTTTTGTTTAGTTTTTTGTTCATGAGTCCCTTGTTTGTCCTGAAGAAAAATCCTTCAGGTCCCACAGTTACTTTAGTTTTTCAGCATTTTTGTGTATTTGAACCCTTTCCAACATTGACGGTTTGATTTTGAGATCCATCTTTTCACACTGAGGACAACTGAGGGACTCATATGCAACTATTACAGAAGGTTCAAACACTCACTGATGCTCCAGAAGGAAACACAATGCATTAAGAGCTGGGGGTGAAAACTTTTGAATGGAATGAAGGTGTACATTTTTCTTATTTTGCCATAATATCTTTTTTCTTTTTCTTTTTTCATTCAGCACTGCCCATCAGAAGCTACAGAAGATGCTGTTTCCCAGACAAAGTAAGTTAAATTTACCCTGATCTTCAAATTCAAATACTGATGCATTGTTTTTCCTTATGAAGCATCAGTGAGCATTTGAACCTTCTGTAATGGACCTTTCTCACATTTCAGAGTTTCTCATAGTGGAAGTTGTCATAGTTGGGTAAATTCAGCGAGCAGTGAATGGGATAGTCCCACAAATATATTTTTTGCATTCCCATTTGCTCAAATAACAAAAGAAACAATTTTCAATCAAAGGAAAACAATTGAGAGACTGGTATCGGCAGTCAGAAAAGAGTCAAATTTGCCGTCCCTCTCATAGACGCAGCATTAGAAACACCCTCACATTAACTAGATTTTTGTAACTTGAGGAAAAGGTTATATAATAGCAATTATAGTGTTATAAAAGTACATACATTTTTCAAAAACCAAAATATGAGTCCCTGAGTTGTCCTCGGTGTGAAAAGATGGATCTCAAAATCATACAGTCATTGTTGGAAAGGGTTCAAATACACAAAAATGCTGAAAATTCAGAGTTTGTGGGACCTGAAGGATTCTTCTTAAGAACAGCGAGCAGTTTAACTGTTCAAGACAAACAAGGGACTCATTAACAACTATCATTTAAACAAAAAAAAACACAGCTTTAGATCATTCAGGTAACAACACAGATTTAAGTGTATGTAAACTTTTGAACAGGGTCATTTTTATAAATTCTACTATTATATTCTCTTGTGGACTACATGTACGTATTTTATGTGAAATATCTTATACAAGTTAGTACTAAATAAAAAAAATAATATACATTTTGTATAAGCTCTCTTATTTTGGTAAAATAATTAACATTTTGAAGATTCTGCAAGGTGTATGTGAACTTTTAACTTCAACCATAGTTGCGTTGCTGTTTATGCAGAGTCAGAAAGCTTTGGGATTTCATCAGATATATCTTAATTTGTGTTTTGATGATAAATGAAGGTCATGAGGGTGAGTAATTATTAATGACATAATTTTCATTTTGGGTGAACTATTCCTTTAAATTGTAGTAATATCTAGTAAAACATTACTCTTTTTACTATACTTTTTGATCAAATAAATGAAGCCTAGATGAGCATAATAAAAACATTATAAAATGACCCGAAACCTTTGAATGATAGTGTTTATATTTTTCAATTATTAAATGCAAATACAACCTTCAGTTGCACTTTCAGTCTAGGGATTTCCTTCACTTTACTGTCCATCTCATCATTCAGATTGGTCAGTCGCACCAGTTCTTCTGCCATCACAGTGCGGCTTCTCTCTAGACTAGCAATCTCCATCTTGAGAATGACCAAAAGAATTAAATTCAAATTAGCACATGAATAAATTACTCATTTAAGAAGATTAATTCTAGCGAAAGGCTGAAGCATACCTGCAGCTGGGCGATCTCGCCCTCTCTGAGTTTGAGCTGAGACTGGAGGCTCTCAATGACACTGGATCCACCACCCAGTCGAGCTGCCTCATATAGGTTAGTCCCACTGATGGACATGGTCATAGTGCTAAAAGAATGGTCAAGAGAATCCTCCTGCTGGAAAAAAAAAACATGACCACAGAAGCCAGGTGAAGTGATTTGTGAGATATTTTGAAGGATAAAAGATTCACTGCATCTGAATAAATCTGGACAGGGGTGAGATGAACATACCTGTGAGAAAAGGGAGGAAGGTAAGCCAGCATGCTCAGCCCCACTAACAGAACTGGAGCGGGATAGTGAAGGAGTGGAAGACGCTGGAGCATCCGTCACAGACAGACTTAGAGACTTCCTCTCCTGATGAAACAAAAATAGAGACTAGTTGGTTTTATTCCACTCAAAACTGTCTAGTGTGATAAAAAAAAGTTGATTTTGGACTCTGTTTAAAAAGGTTAAAGGGACTGTTTACCCAAAAACGAAATTCTGTCATTAATTACTTACCCTTGTGCGTTCCAAACTCGTAAGACCACAAATTAAGATAGTTTTGATGAAAATTTTGAGCTTTTTAAATAAAGACGGACAAAAAGTATTCTTGTAGCTTCATAAAATTACGGTTCAACCACTGATGTCACATTTTATTTTATCAATGTCCTTACTACCTTTCTAGGCCATTTGAACGTTGCCATTACGTAATTTGTGTTCTGATGATAAACAAAGGTGTTACGGGTTTGGAACGACATGAGGGTGAATATTAATGACAGAATTTTCATTTTTGAGTGAACTATCCCTTTAAGCAATTTCGGGTCAAACATTAATTAAGCAGATTCATAACAGAACAACAGATTCTGGTCTTTTCATGCCAAACCTTTTCTTTAAGGGCCTCTTGTGCAAGGTAACATTTCTTCTTCTCCTGCTCCACCTTCATTTTCTCCATTTCCAATTGGTTGGTGAGTAGCAACTGAAAAGGACCAAATAATACAGAAATTGAGAATACAATTGAGCATGCACAGTGCCTTGCGAAATTATTCATACCCCTTCATTTTTTCACATTTTGTTATGTTGCTGCCTTATGTTAAACTACTTTAAATTACTTTTTTCCCCACATCAATCTACACTCCCTACTCCATAACGGCAAAGCAAAAAATAGGTTTTTAACATTTGTGCAAATTTATTCAAAATAAAAAACTGAAATAAGTACATTGCATAAGTATTCATACCCTTTTCTGGGACACTCGAAATTAAGCTCAGGAGCATTCATATTGCTTCTAGATGTTACTACACTTCGAGTGGAGTTAAACTGTGGCAAATTCATTTGAATGAGTATGATTTAGAAAGGCACACACCTCTCAGAAAAGGTCTAACAGCTGAAAATGCATATCAGAGCAAAAAACATGTCCTGAGGTCAAGATAACTGCCTGTAGAGCTCAGTGACAGACTTGTGTTAAGGCAATGAGTCAAAGAGTTCAGAAAAAAATCTGCTGCATTGAAGGTTCACAGAAGCATTATCCATAATGGAAGACGATTGGAACAACTAGGACTCTAGAAAATGTCTGACAGAGCTTGAGAGGTGAAAAGGTGAGGCAAAGAATGGCAGATAATTGCCAAATGCAGATGTGCAAAGCTTGTCACATCATACCCAAAAAGACTTGAGGCTGTAAAGGTGCTTCAACTATGTACTGAGTTAAGGGTATGAATACTTATGCAATGTACTTATTTCAGTGTTTTATTTTTAATAAATTTGTAAAATTTACACTCCATACACCATAATAATGACAAAGCAAAAATCAGATTTGCAAATTTTACAAATTTATTAAAAATAAAACTGTACATAAGCACATAAGTTCTTTTTGGGTATGATGTGACAAGCTTTGCACATCTGCATTTGGCAATGATCTGCCATTCTTTGCCTCACCTTTTCACCTCTCAAGCTCTGTCAGACATTTTCTAGAGTCCTAGTTGTTCCAATCATCTTCCATTATGGATAATGCTTCTGTGAACCTTCAATACAGCAGATTTTTTTCTGAACTCTTCCCTAGATCATTGCCTTAACGCAAGTCTGTCACTGAGCTCTACAGGCAGTTATCTTGACCTCAGGACTTGGTTTTTGCTCTGATATGCATTTCAGCCGTTAGACCTTTTCTGAGAGGTGTGTGCCTTTCTAAATCATACTCATTCAAATGAATTTGCCACAGTTTAACTCCACTCGAAGTGTAGTAACATCTTGAAGCAATATGAATGCTCCTGAGCTGAATTTCAAGTGTCCCAGAAAAGGGTATGAATACTTATGCTACGGGATCTTTTCAGTTTTTTATTTTGAATAAATTTGCAAAAATGTTAAAAACCTATTTTTTGCTTTCCCATTATGGAGTAGGGAGTGTAGACTGATGTGGGAAAAAAAGTAATTTAAAGTAGTTTAACATAAGGCAGCAACATAACAAAATGTGAAAAAAATGAAGGGGTATGAATAATTTCGTGTTTTCATACAGTGTTTACCAAACAATACCTTTTCCTTCTTGCCCTCTTCCAATACTCGACCATGTTCTCCTTTAAGATTCTCCAGCTCTACACGTTCCCTACACATACAGAAATCACTCCTGAGTACCGTCACATACAATGGCAGCTTCTTTTTCAATTTATACACATCTCCTACCTGCTTAAGTCATCCTCTAGTTTTTCCCGCCGCATCCTCTCTGCATCCAGCTGTCCCTGTAGACGTCCCTTCTCCTGCCTCAACAGGGAAGTCTGAGATTCTAAAGATGCTATCTGCGCTCGGATGGCTAGCAGCTCCTCTGTAGCCGAACGCTCTTTCTCTACGGAAACAGCAAGCTGGGCTTGTGCTTCAGCTGAGAAGGGAGAATGACAAGTGGAAACATTTGGACAATGTCATATGTTGTTTATTGTTTAAAAACAACAGATTGAAGCAAATGACATATGCCACCGGGACTCAGTCAAAACCCTGCATGTCTCACCTAAGCGGTCAGATATGTTCTTCTCTAGTTTTTCCCATGATGCTGTCTGGGCCCCAAGCGAGGCCTGGAGGTTCTCTATCTGTCGAAGAAGCGGCCGTGTTGCTGATGTAACACTTTGACTTAGTTCCTGGTTTCTGGTCTCCGCTTCTTGTAACCTCTGTTGAAGAGCAAAAATACAGCAAAACCTTCACTGACACCACCATTCAGAAGTTTGGTATCGACAAGAATTTTTTTGTTGTCAAAAATACAGTAAGAACAGTACTATTGTGAAATATTATTACAATTTAAAATAACTTTTTTTCTATTTTACTCCAGTCCTTCAGAAATCATTCTAACATACTGATATGGTGCTAAAAATAAGTTCTTATTATTGTCAATTCTGATAACAGTTGTGCTGCTAAATATTTTTGTAAACGGTTATCATTTTTTCAGGACTCTTTGATGAATATGACGTTAAAAAGAAGCATTTATTTGAAATAAAAATTGTTAGTAGCATTACACTTTGTCACTTGATTAATTTAATGTGTCCTAGCTAAACTAATTATTTCTTAAAAAATATAAAAAATATTATTTTCTTTTAAAAATCTGACACTTTTGAACAGTAGGGCACATATTTAATTTATATAAAAATTATGTAGCTAAAAGTATAAAAAAAAAAAAATAGTTAATTACTTGAATTTTTTATACCTCTGGGGTGTTTAGAGATAATAAAATTAGTCTTTTATTCTCTAAATCAGGGAGACACTTCTTTTAACAGATTATGAGCATATAGGACTGTGCCTTTAAAAGTCAAGGTATCTATACAACAGCTGACATGAAATAAACAGTGCAATAATTCCTCTAAGCAGGAAGTAAGGCGCTCCAGTTACCTGCTGCAACTCACTGATCTCTTCCCTCAGGTAATCTTCCTTCTTGGCCTGCTGCTGCTCAGCTCTCTGTATAGCCAGCCTCAGATCTGCCACCTCAACATAAAAAAATCAAAGTCACAAAGAGGCACAAAAGCTAACATTTGGAGATTAATCAGCCATTTAAATAAGGCATGTGCAAAAACAGGTAGATGAGTAAACAGAATACAGTACACAAAATTCCTCAAAATAGCAATATAATATCATAATAACAGAGTACAATTAAAAACAATAATTTTAATACCAAACCTGATTGGCCAGTGCCTCTTGCTGCAAGCGGGACTCTTCTTGAACTTTCTCCAAAGCCAGACTCAGCTCTTCTTTCGCCTGTACCTCTCTGCTCAGTGCTAGTTCCTGGGCTTCACTATCCTTGCTGGCATTGGCCTTGTGCAGCTCTGCTAGCTCTCTAAAGGATGAAAAATGAATACAAAATTAAACTGGAAGAGACCACGACCCAAATGGCAGTGATAATGGGAGAGTGAATGAGTGTGTATAAGCATGAAGTTGAGTGTGAGGTGTTTATTTACTTGTAGGAGCTGTCGAGGGCTGCTTGCAAACTGCGGTTCTTTTCCTGAAGCTCTTCGCTGCTGGTCTGCAGTTTACTTAATTCCTTCTCCTGACACTCCACCACAGCATTCAGCTTCTTGATGTTCTCTCTGTGCTGCTTTTCGACTTCTTCTTTACCATCCAAAACCTGCGATTAACAATGTGCAAACCTCAGCATTCTCTTCATGTTACTGATATTTGATATAAATAAAACTGTTCACCAAAAACTGAACATTTCCTGTAACAGATTTTAAAAAAAGTATCATTACATCACTTGCTCACCAACAGATCCTCTGAAGTGAATGGGTACTGTCAGAACTAGAGTCCAAACAGCTGATGAAAACATCACAATAATCCACAAGTAATTCAGTTAAGGTACAGTCAACAGTTTTGAGAAACAAAAAGCTGCACGTTTATAAAAAACAAATCTATCATTAATGCATTTTAAATTTAAACCGTTGCTTCTGGACAAAATATTTTCACTGAAGGAAGTACTTTTATGGATACAGGACTAGGATTTTTAATTGTTTGAAGTTAAAAACATAATAATGGAATTGATGGACTGGATTTCTTGTGGACTACTGCGATGTTTCTATCAGCTGTTTGGACTCTTATTCTGATGGCACCCATTTACTGCAGAGGACCCATTGGTGAGCAACTGATGTAATGCTAAATTTCTCCAAGTCTGTCCTGATGAAGAAACAAACATCTACATAATGGAATTTGGAATGGAGGTAGTACATTTTTATCAAATTTTCATTTTGGGGTAAACTATTCCTCGTGCTTTGGTTGATGTCTTATGCAGGGTCAGAAAGTTCTCAGATTTCATGAAAAATATCTTAATTTGTGTACTGAAGATGAACAAAGGTCTTACAGGTTTAGAACAACATGGGGGTAAGAAATTATTGACAGAATTTTGATTTTTGGGTGAACTATCCCTTTAAACAACACAGCTTTGAACTGTAGGTTGTGTCTCTGACCTGCTGCAAGTGCTTTAGTTCTTCTTCCTGTTCCTTCAGTTTTTTGGTCTGTTTGGTGATCTGTCCATCACTCTCTCTCTCTTTCACACGCAGTTTCTTTATGATGTTGGAGTGCTGCAACTGTTGCTTGGACAGTTTCTCACCTAATCAAAAGGAAACAAGAAAACAAACATCCTTAACACTGACCCACATTCTTTCAGTAAAAGTTTTAATCTTGATATAATCACCCTAATCAATGTGAATATTTACTTTAATAAGCCTAGACGACTCACCTTCTTCAAGAAGCTCTCGGATCTGTTCCTCTTTCTCTTTTATCAGTTCCAAAGTCTCATTTGACTTCAACCTGCTTGCCAGTTCTTCTCTAAGGCCCTTAATTTCCTGTAATCAAGACAAATGAAGCAATTAATTGCAAAATAAAACTGGGGTTTTAAGAATGATATAAATTATTTAAAAAAATACTGATACCTTTTTGGCAATGTCTCTCTCCTTGCAGGCAAGCTGAGCTTTCCTCTCAGCTTCAGCTATACGCTGAGTGAACTCATCTTTTAGAGACTGTACAGTAGAGGTTTCTTCCTTCAAGCTGATCATTTCACTGGGAAACAAAGGTATTGTTAACTAATTGTAAACATCCAGTGGAGTGAAGTGACTTATAAATAAACACCATAAACATGCCAGACTACACCCAATTTAAGAGAACAATCTATACAATAATACATGGTTTCATTTTTAATGCTATTTACATCCTAAAAGGTGTGGAAGGTTTTTATTTGCTAATCCCTTTAACTGCCAACAGTATGTGAACAGAGCGTCCAGTTTTTTACAAGCTGTGTAAATATTATTGCTGCCTCCACCTGTTTCTATGCCCTAGTTAGCTATTGCAGACATTTGTCATTCAAGAAAACACAACGGCAGATTGTTTTCTGGAGCACAGGTTCTACAACTCACTCTTTGAGATTGTCACACTCTTCTTCAAGTCTGGCCTTGTCTTTACTGACCACGAGCAACTGTGTTTCTCTCTTCTCTAGTCGGCTAGAGAGCTCCTCGATAATCTGTGGAGATGAGGAAAAAGAACAGAACAGAAATTCCATGACACATACAAAAAAATACATAAATGCATTATTCAGCAAAAAATATAATTAATGTTGATTTAAAAAAAAAAATTATCATGTTACTAAATATCTCTATTTCAAATAAATGCTGTTCTTTTTAATTTCCTATTCATCAAAGAATACTGAAAACTATAGAAGCCTGTTTTCGCCACTGATTACTGATTACCGACTTTTTATCTCACAATTCTGACTTTTTTCTAGCAATTGCATGTTTATATCTCAAAATGTCACAATTTTGACTTTTTTCTCACAATTGCAAGTTCATATCTCACAATTCTGACTTTTTTCTCGCAATTCTGCCCTCTTAATTATGGAGGAAAAAAGTCACAATTGAGTTTATTATTAAAAAGGTCAGATTTGCAATTTTATATTATGCAATTCTGATTTTTTTTTTTTTTTGCAGTACTGCGAGTTTATTTCTCAGAATTGCAAGTTTATGTCTCCGAATTCTGACTTTATAACTCAAAATCGCGAGAAAAAAGTCAGATTTTTTAGATGAAAAGTTGCAATTACCTTTTTTTTTCAGTGGCAGAAATGGGCTTCCATAGAAAACTAATGTATTACAATTTCCACAAAAATATTAAGCTTCACAACTCATTTCAACACATAAATATAAGTATAATAATAGGAGGAAATGTTTCTTGAGCACCATATGAGCATATCTGATGTCTGAAAAATCATGTGACACTGAAGACTTAAAGGAACACCCCACTTTTTTTGGAAATAGGCTCATTCTCCAGCTCCCCCTGAGTTAATAAGTTGAGTTTTACTGTTTTGAAATCCATTCAGCCGTTCTCCTGTTCTGGCGATATCACTTTTAGCATAGCTTAGCATAGATCATTGAATCCTATTAGACCAATAGCATCGCGTTCAAAAATGACCAACGAGTTTCCATATTTGTCCTATTTAAAACTTGACTCTTCTGTAGTTATATCGTGTACTAAGACCGGTGGAAAATGTCAAGATGCGATTTTCTAGGCCGATAATATTAGGAACTACACTTCCATTCCGGTGTAATAGTCAAGGAAGTTTGCTGCCGTAATATGGCCGAAGCAGGCGCAGTAATATCATGCAGCACATCGCAGCACAACGTGACCAACTGCATGCACAGAGAGCGTTCCTAGTTGGAAGTTACCTAGCTGGGAACTAATTTCAGGCGCTGATATTACTGCGCCTTCTGCGTCCATATTACAGCAGCAAACTTCTTTGACTATTACACCAGAATGGGAGTGGAGTTCCTAATATTATCGGCCTAGAAAATCGCATCTTTACATTTTCCGCCAGTCTTAGTACACGATATAACTACAGAAGAGTCAAGTTTTAAATAGGACAAATATCGAGACTCGTTGGTCATTTTTGAACGCGATGCTATTGGTCTAATAGGATTCAATGATCTATGCTAAGCTATGCTAAAAGTGATATCGCCAGAACAGGAGAACGGCTGAATGGATTTCAAAACGGTAAAAATCAGCGTATTAATTCGGGGGGAGTTGGAGAATGAGCCTATTTCCAAAAAAAGTGGAGTGTTCCTTTAAGTAATGATGTTGAAAATTGTACTTTGCCATCACAGGAATAAGTTACAATATTGTAAATTAAAAAATTTTAAATGTATTGAATTGTAATAACATTTAACAATATTACCGCTTTTACTGTATTTTTGATTAAATAAACATGATGGGCATTGAGAGTTTAAAAAAAAATTAAAAATCTTACCAGACACTACTTTTAAACAGTAGTGTATATATAAAAATTAAATCATATTATATTTCTTTCATTATTTCATTAATTAATCCAACCTTTTGGAGCTCAGAAATCTGACAGGGTGAATCTCCTTGTTTCTCCTTAGTACTTTGTGATATTACAGTTTCATTCACATCAGTTTTTTGGCTGGTCAGTGTGAGGTCCGTTTCAGGTTCCTGGTCACCTTCCTGCAGCTCATCTGTCTGCTCACAGTTTACCGGCGTTGCACTGCGGCCACTTTCCTCCATCTCATTATCATCCAGCGACTGGTCATTCACTGACTCAGTCATAACCTCCTCTTCCTCTTGTTTGGTCTGTGGCGCTGACTGAACAGGACCAGGCAAATGTCCAGCCGTGATGGAAGCTAAGGTGCGGTTGCCCGGGATCTCATCATCAGAATTCACTTCACTGACACTACGGCTGTCCAACGACTGCACGCTAAACGAGTCAATGCGCTCAAAGGCGTCAGACGAGGAGCCACAGCTTTCAGTAAGTTTAGGGTATTCGTCCAGACGAGGGAAGTCGGCGCATGTTGAAGCGGAAAGCAGTTGGAAAGAGCCTTGCATTAGGTGCAGACCAGCTTTAGCCTCTGCGTTCTCCTGTCTGGAGCTGGCTGAGCTCTCGCTTAGCACACTCTCATGGTCCAAAACCTCTATGTCGCTGGTAGTGGAAGTACCAGAAGAGAAGGCACTAACAGGGGGAGAGGGGGTGTCGCTTTGTCTGTCCTCTGATTTAGCGTCTTTGGATTCTAACAGGATTTCTTTAGGAGGGACAGGCAAAGTTTTTACTGAATTTTTGGTCTCAATGCTCAAGGCTGGTTCAAACACACCAACAGATTCAACCTCTGAGGAGGATAAAGGTACATTTGTAAGTGTGACTTCTGAAGGTAAAACCAAACCATCTGTCTCTGTCTGGTCCTCGACAGTCTCCTGTTCGGTAGTTTGCTCCGGTGCAATGACCGGAGCTGGAACGACCAGTTCAGGTTGTGACTGCTCATCTGCCGAGAATGAATTTTGCTCCGAAAGCTCTGTCCCAGTTGGCTTTATCTCTATAGTTTCCTGGCTGCTGCTTGTACTGAGGTCTGTCTGACCTTGTGCATCACTGACATCAAGCTCCTTCTCCTTTGCTGCTTTGTCCCGGATTCTGCGGTTCGACTTAGCAGGTGGCACAGACACCACTTTAGTGTTGCCTAGAGTTTGCGTATCACCATGAGGCAGAAAGGCACTGAAAAAATCCTCGGATTCGTCAACCACAGTCCATGTGACAGGTTTAGTAATGGCCTCAGATGATGGAGGGAGAGTTTTGGTATGTTCCTCAGAGGGAGAGTTCCACTGGTTCATACCCCATCCTGTTGATACCGGCTTGCCTGGAGCATCTGGAAAAAAAATTGAGATAGTTCAGCCAAAAGTCAAGTCAAATTTAATCCTACTGCATTTAGTGTGTACAGCTGAGCTTCCATTTACCACAGTTAAGGATTTCTATGCTTGTACAATGATCAGTGTTTATATATGGGCCATTCTACAGAATTGGTGCAAACTGCTGTCCCACAACCAAAAATCATATTTAAATAACCATTTAATGATTCAAATCTTAGATGTTTACTAAGATCCTTCGATTATCTACTGAAGCCCATAATAATTTTTAAAATGTCAGTAAGCTTAATATATATATATATATATATATATATATATATATATATAAAAATCATCATTTATTGGGTACTTTCGAATAGGAGGAATAGGATAGATTTCAACTTATGAAAACAATACTGAAAACATTGAACAGTGTATGTTTTATTCTATTGGCTGAGGCTGATTTTAACTACACCCCTACATTTATGATCAGCAAATATTTATGTATCCCTCTCTCTCATAGCTCAGGGAAATAAACTATTTTTTACAACAGTTATGCACATTTTTAGTATTTTAATGCGTTTTAGTATGTGGGTTAAAATTCTGTAATGTGATGTAAAAATGTGCAGTAACGACTGAAACATGGGATGTTTTGTCAAAAATAAAGTATGCTGAATTATCAACTAAGATGTTATGATAGCGTTTGGTTTCATGTATATTCAAACTACTTAATCCTTAACTTTGAATTTAGTGCAATCAACTTTTTGACTTTTACAAAGAAAAATTGTATTCAGAATACAACAGATCTCATAAATCACACTTAAATTAAAATTATTATTGATTTTCCTTTGAAAACTATTTAATAAAACAGAAAAAATATATTTACAAGGAAGATGTAAGCAAAATCTTAATATGAGCAATATACCCTCCTTATTAAGTTATATTACTGTGTTTTGGTAGTGACAAATACTCCAAAACTTTCTGAAAATACAATATGAGAATTTACTGCACAACTAGAAATGTGTACCTTGGACATTATACAATTTGCTGACATACAAAAATTGTGGGAAAAGACACCTTTTTTTCAAAACATTTCCAACTCTGACTTTGAACCAATTCTGTAGAATGGCCCATATATAAATAAAAGCTTACATTAAATCTGTTCCATCATATCAGAAGACTTGGTTTAAACTGCTCCTTAAAAGTTTTGGTTAAGTGGGCTTTTAATAGACTTTCATCTGTGTTTCAAAGAGTCTTGTGGGTTTGGAATGACATGATGGTGAGACAGTTGACGACAATTTTCATTTTTGGGTACCCTGTCTTTTTAAAAGCATCTTCATAACCAAATAAATAAAGCATAAAGCTACTGAATCAAACATCTCTTTTTTTATTAAGCATAACTCTATTGTATTCTTTTGTAGTGGCTTTATGTGGTTTCAGGTTCCTTCTTGGAAATTCAAATTAAGTTCATTTGTATAGTGCTTTTCACAGTACATCTTATTTCAAGTAGCTTCACGTAAAATGCATGCTTGGAAGTTACAATCAGAAAGTATTCTGTAATTATTATGTGCAAGTTTACATAGACCTTGCAGAATCTGCAAAACATTAATTATTTTACCAATATAAGAGGGATCATAGAAAAATGCATGTAATTTTTTTATTTAGTACTGACATGAATAAGATATTCCGCATAAAAGTTGTTTACATATAGTTCACATATAGTTACATTTTCACCCCCCGGCTCTTAATGCATAGTGTTTCCTTCTAAAGCATCAGTGAGTGTTTGAACCTTCTGTAATAGTTGCATATGAGTCCTTCAGTTGTCCTCAGTGTCAAAAAAGGGATCTCAAAATCCTCTTATTTTGATAATTAACATTTTGCAGATTCTGCAAGGTGCATGTAAACTTTTGACTTCAAATGTACCTAAAAGACTATATGAGCTGGTTAGTTAGTATTTGGTTAAGCAGACACAATTAACAATGTCAATGATTGCAGCTTGCAACTGTAATGATTACAATATAAGGATAATATTTGGTGGTTTGTACATTGATCTAAGGCCTACAAAGAAAATAAGTTTTAGGTTTGCTTTGGTTTGTGATTCTGTTTGAATAATTAGGCTGTAAAGACGTCAGTGTTGTTTTTTAGTTATGTGGGAGGTTTTCCATGTGAGTTTATTCAAGCTATCTGGTGGGATATGAATCATTAAAATAAGTATGTATGGGACTGAAAGAATGCATCATACCACTATGTTATGTTGAAGCCCAACAGTTGTCACTGCTAATTCACCTTGCACGGTCAATCACCTGTCTGTCGTCGTTTCATGTCAAGTTAACCTATACATAAAGTTAACCAGTTAACCAATTAACCAATATCTAAACTTACCAGTAATGGTCTGACCGGCCGAGTCACCCCACTGGTCCTCTTCTTTAATATCCAGAACTCTGTCGATGGATTTCTGAGCAGATGTCAGAGCTTGTTTAGCAAAACTCGACAGATGAGACGCGTTGAACCAACTCATATTGCTTGACAGCTCAGTGAAGGTCTAACGTTACATGAAACACAACATTATTGAAAGCATGGCAAATAAGAGCAGGTTTATTCCACACTAAGAGCCGGAGCAAGTTGGTTGTGTTTATCTCTTAGGCCGCTGTCCACATTAGCTTGGCGGCTAATTCTGCTCGCAAAACAACTGACAATTAGCTGACAGTTGTCATAATCCAATGCTAAAATGAAAGTCCATCATATAAATAAAGAAACGACGGACTGAGCGACATTTCTATTCTCTATAGGCCTCTGAATTGGACTTGTACGCATTGTTTTGCTTCGGTTTCCTCTGGCAGCTCGAGAACTACTTCCCATCCACGTAGCATCAACAAAGCCGCATCAACCTATGCAAGTGACGTCAGGGACACGTCACCAATGTCTACAGTACAATTATTTTTTAATTAAATAATTTATTATATAGTACACTATAACTATATTTGAAGTTATATACCACTGATGTAAACGAAAGTGTCACTTTTCAGTTGAAACCTCTGAAATATTATTTTACTAAAACATAAAAGCTGACTGAATACACTTAAACTCAAAGGCATTAAAGGAGTAGTTCACTTTCAGAACAAAAATTTACAGATAATGTACTCACCTCCTTGTCATCCAAGATGTTCATGTCTTTCTTTCTTCAGTCGTAAGGAAATGTGTTTTTTGAGGAAAGCATTTCAGGATTTCTCTCCATATAATGAACTTCTATGGTGCCCCCGAGTTTGAACTTCCAAAACGCAGCTTCAAAGGGCTCTAAACCATTACAGCCGAGGAAAAAAGGGTCTTATCTAGCAAAACAATCAGTTATTTTCTTTAAAAAAATTACAATTTATATACTTTTAAACCTCAAATGCTCTTCTTGTCTAGCTCTGTTTGTACTCTGTGTAGAGATTAAAAAGTATATAAATTGTAAATGTTTTTTTGAAAATAACCGATCGTTTCGCTAGATAAGACCCTTCTTCCTCGGCTGGGATCATTTAGAGCCCATTGAAGCTGCATTTAAACTGCATTTTGGAAGATCAAACTCGGGGGCACCATAGAAGTCCATTATATGGAGAGAAATCCTGAAATGTTTTCTTCAAAAAACATAATTTCTTTACAACTGAAGAAAGAAAGACATGAACATCTTGGATGACAATGGAGTGAGTATACATTATCTGTAAATTTTTGTTCTGAAAGTGAACTACTCCTTCAAGTGTATTACTGTAAACACGTCTTCTGAGTCAGACTTGAACAGGTGTTTATTGCTTTTAAAAGTGGGACACCACTCTGGTTTTACTAAAAAGTTTTAACAAATAAACATTTTAAATTAATATTGGGTTAAAAAAACATTTTTGAAAATAACCTACGTTTTCCTAAATAAAGTGAATATGAATCGAAATTCTTGTATTAATAAAATGTGTTACTGAAATTAATATTAATTGAAATTATTGCTTTGATATTTTACTTAAAGAAGTTCACTTCCAGAACAAAAATGTATAGATCATTTACTCACCCCCTTGTCATGCAAGATGTTCATGTCTTTCTTTCTTCAGTGGTAAAGAAAGGAAAACATTTCAAGATTTCTCTCCATATAGTGGACTTCTATGGTGCCCCCGAGTTCCCAGTCAAGGAATAAGGGTCTTACTGTATCTATCGAAACCGAGCGAAACGATCGGTTATTTTCTCCCAAAAAAATGCACTTTGTCAATTAACATTGTTAATAAATCATACTATGTACAGACAAGGCAAAAAGGAAAGGAAAAAGCTTAATGTGGTTTAATACATTAAAACATGTTTTTAAAAGACCAAACTAAAGTTTTATTAATATTAAGATTTATTAATATTGTTTACTGAGTTTGGTCATTTAAAAGCACTGTTTTAATGCATTAAACCACATTAAGCTTTTTCCTTGGAAGGGGAACGTTTAACAGTAATTAAACACATTGCGTTATTATTATGGACTCATCTGCTTGTCTGTGCATTATATGCTTTATCAATAGTGCGTTTACTGAACTTTGGTCCTTTAAAAACACAGTTTTAATGCATTAAATACATTAAGCATTTTTAGCATTAAGTGTTTTAGAATGTCCCCATACAGTAAACGGTTTGCACTATAAACCAGTGTGCTTATAATCAAGACAATATATTAAAAATAATATTGTAAGACACACCAATTTGCAATATCAAGCAGCAAAACAAGCTGTTTTGTACAGCTAAAAAAAGCTGGAGGCGGATGAGTCCGGAAACCAGCCCCATAAAATTTACAAATGGCCGTGCCCACTCTTACGCGAAGAAAAAGGTGGATACCTAATACCTCTTTCTTAACATTAAATTCTGTATCTGCTGACAAAATGTCAATTTTAATTCTAGAGAATTTACAATATTTTTATACCTTCAAATATTTATCCAAATACAGTCAAGCCCGAAATTATTCATACCCCTGGCAAATTCTGACTTAGAGTTACTTTTATTCAACCAGCAAGTTTTTTTTTTTGTTTTTGTTTTTTTGACCGGAAATGACACAGGCTTCTCCCAAAAGATAATAAGACAATGTACAAGAGGCATCATTGTGGAAAAAAAATATTTCTCCGCTTTTATTTACATTTGAACAAAAAGTGGCATGTACAAAATTATTCATACCCTTTGCAAACTGTCAGTCTATGGGAAAATCCAAAGTTCTATACCATTCCAAATAGTCCAAGCTGTTCTAAAGCATCCTAATTACTCTGATTCATTGAGAACAGCTGTTTTAATCAACTCAACAGATGAAAAACAGAAGCGCTCTGCTGTTGGTTTGTGGACAGTCATGGCTAAGACAAAGGAGCTCACTGAGGACCTGCGGCTGCGCGTTGTGGCTGCTCACAAGTCAGTAAAGAGCTATAAGACCATATCTAAATGTTTAGAAGTTCCAGTGGCTACAGTGCAAAGTACTATTAAAAAATACAAGATGTTCCGCACTATGAAAAATCTCAGAGGATGTGGTCGGAAGCCTAAATTGGCACCTGTGCTGGCGAGGAGGTTAGTGAGAGAGAGAAAAAAAGGACCCAAGGATCACCACCAAGGCCATCCTGATGAATCTGGGCTCTGCTGGTGGCAACATCTCAAGGCAGACAGTCCAACGGACACTCGCTGGGATCCACGGACGCAGAGCAAAGAGGACACCACTTCTCCAGATAAGGCACACAAAAGCCCGCTTGGCCTTTGCAAATGCTCATCTGGACAAAGAAGAAGACTTCTGGTCTTCTGTTTTATGGTCAGATGAAACAAAAATTTTATTGTTTGGCCATAATGATGTAGCCTTCATTTGGCATAAAAAATTAGAAGCCTTCAACCATAAGAACACCATCCCCACATGGTGGTGGGAACCTAATGTTTTGGGGGTGTTTTTCAGCCGGTGGACCAGGGAACCTAATCACAGTAAACGGCACCATGAAAAAGGAGCAAATTAGCAATACATCAATATTCTCAACAACAACATCAGGCAGTCTGCAGAGAAACTTGGCCTTGGGCACCAGTGGACATTTCAGCACAACAACGACCCAAAACACACAGCAAAAGTGGTGAAGAAATGGTTAGCAGACAAAACATTAACATTTTGCAGTGGCCCAGCCAGAGTCCTGACTTAAATCTAACTGAGAATCTGTGGAAGGGAGCTAAAGATCAGGGGGATGGCAAGGAGACCCTCCAACCTGAAAGAGTTGGAGCTCATCGCTAAAGAAGAATGGGCAAAAATACCAGTGGAGACATGCTAAAAGCTGGTCAGCAAACTATAGGAAGTGTTTGATTGCTGTAATAGCCAATACAGGCATTTCTATTCTATTGATTATTGATTATATAGATGATGCCAACCTTGAAACAACATACAGCACTACATAATTTTCCTACAAGTTTGATTACAGCACATAATTATTGCAATTAGTGTTCATCATCTGTTTTATTACACAGTTACTGATTTTAACATTTATATCATATGTACATCGACTTAACATACAGTATTCACCACTAATAAGCTACTAAATATATTGTAGTAGCCTAAACTTTTGTACAGCTGCTTTGCAATGATTTTATTGTGAAAAGCGCTATACAAATAAACTTGAATTGAATTGAATTTAATTGATTATTGAGAAGGGTATGAATAATTTTGGACATGCCACTTTTTGTTCAAATGTAAATAAAAGCTGAGAAATATTTTTTTGCACAATGATGCCTCTTGCATATCGTCTTATTCTCTTTTGGGAGAAGCCTGTGTCATTTCCGGTCAAAAAAAAAAAACTTGCTGTTTGAATAAAAGTAAAGTCAGAATTTGCCAGGGGTATGAATCATTTCGGGCTTGACTGTATATTTATTCACACAACTGAGTAAAATTAAATTTATAGTTAGGAAAACATTACTTAGGACTTCAACACTTGTTTAAAATATGGTTTCCAATTTTAATTCAAAGCATGAACTTTTTTTTTTTCTACAAGACATTGAACAAGATACTGTTTGAATGCACAACAACTAAATAAATAGACAGTTTGCATAAAAAATAAATCCACCACATGACTCCTGTGATTATAGCAGTGCAAGACAACGAAACAAAAGTCTCCTGTAAGTGTCTTTGATGGACAGAGCGGACCAAAAAAAGCTAAATACAAACTGCAGATTGCCTCTGCTGATATAAATATGTTGAGTTTATAGACTACAATTCCAAGACTGCTTCATTTTGATGATGACTGCAATCACTTGTAACTGTCCATAAGAATGAAGCCTTTGTCCTATGAGATGAAGTTGAGCTTGAAGAGCACGGTCTGAGGAGTGGTGACATCAGCCACGGCCAGTTCCTGTCCATCCACTAGTCCAAGCTCTGCAAGCACAAGAATGCATTTACCACATTAAACAACATCAATATATTTTTGAAATACACTTCTACACATCGCAGAAGACTTTCAATCACCTTTCAGTGTTTTGCTTAGATTTGGTCGCGTCCTCTCTTCAATAGATGCTACAGTCTGAAAATAAGACCAAACAGATACAAATGCATTAAATAAACGCTAATACATAACCCTAATCTAATTAAATTAAATATGATAAGTCTGGTACATGTTAGAAAACATTTAACCTGTAAATACAGGGTTTTGTTTTTTCCATCCAAAGTTGTAGTGATGGCGGGAGTCTTCATTTGGCTAGAAGACAAAGATTCAATGTTATTACAAACAGGAGGAAATGCTGAAAATAGCTAACAGTTAAAAAAAAATTAACAGTTAACACACGAGGACAACACATCTTTTGCATGCTTTAAACCATTTTTTTTAATTTACCAATGTCACATTCAATATTTTTTAAAGTAGTAAAATGAATCCGATTCTTTCTGTAGACTTTGTTTAGAATAGGAGAAGGTCTTCTTATCTAACCATTTAATTAATATAATAATTTGAGGTGATCAAACAAAAAAGCTGTACTACATTTATGTATTCATTTAGTTGGATAGGTACATATTGTATAAACCAAGAATATCTAAATTTATTTAAAATATTATTGTAAGGAATACATTTCAAGAGTTTGAATGGGTAACGAAAAGATAAATTTGCCTTTTTTAATACTTCAGGTTTTTTTTCTCTCTTTATTTGTAAAGTTGATTAGGAAATCAATGTGCTTCAAATCTAAAAATGATAAATTATTATTTTTAGTTGCCTAAAATACATCAAGTTAAATGTAATATCTGTTCATTTTTTTCATGTTTAATAATATGTATACAGAAAAAAGTAATATTATGAAATATAATTTATTTCTGTGATGCAAAGCGGAATTTCCATCACCCATTACTTTAGTCTTCAGTGTCACATGATTCTTCAGAAATCATTTTAATATGCTGATTTATTATCAGTGTTCGAAACAGTTGTGCTGCTTAATATTTGTTTGGAATTTGTGATGTTTTTAATGATTGTTTTGATGAATAAAAAATAAAAAAATCGAAATATTTTCTAACAATATAAGTCTTTTCTATCCCTTCAATTTAACACATCCTTGCTGAATAATATTTTTTTTTTTTTCAAAAAGAAAGAAAGAAAAAAAATACTGAGGCCAAACTTTGAATGGTATTGAATATTGTTACAAAAGATTTCTTTTAAATGTTTTATTCATAAAAGAATCCTGAAAAAGGTTATGAAAGATTCTAAAAAATATTAAGCAGCACAACTGTTTCCAACATTAATAGTAAATCAGCATATTAGAATGATTTCTGAAGGATCATTTGACACTGAAGACTGGATTAATGATCCCGAAAGTTTAGCTTTGCATTACAGGAATAAATTCTATTTTAAGTATTTTTTTTTATATTTAATAACCTTTATTAACCCGCAGTACTAATGGAGCACTTTTATGATGGATTTTTTCACTTTTATTGAACTTTATCCATCCAACTTTATCTTAAACCCCATTCACTGCCATTATAATGCTTGGAAGAGCCAGGACATTTTTTTTAATATAACTCATATACACCCATTAAGCATTATGCCCAGGAACCATAGATGAAGATGAAGCAACATTGTGACTCACAGGGAGGCGTTTTCAGTCAAGTAGTCCAAAACCTCCTGGAGTTTAGTTGAAGGTGAGAACTGCAGGTCCTGTGGCACCTGACTGCAAGCAGAACAGTTTTCCTACACATGTAACACAAGAATTTAGCATTATTAATGTCATAATTCTTTTTACGTTATGTCCTTTAAATCATGTTCACGTCAATAACCTTTCTCTCAGCTTCGAAGGTGTAGGTGTACAGGCCATCCACATCATTAAACACCAGGTAGTTGTTCAAGGGAACATAGGCGCTGTTTTGCAAAAGAACAAATCAAACATGTGAATGACTGAATGAATAAAACAATGAATTCAATGTTTTCTCCTGGGAAAGAAGTGGTTCTAACTTACCTTGAGGCAATTTTAAAAACCTCAGTGGCGCAAGCAGCTGAAATGTGCAAGAATGGAACAAATTGTATTTCCAGTTATTTAAAAAATAACTTTCAAGCATTCTTAAACCAGAGAACATTTGCAATGTCAGCATACCAGCAATAACAGCATTTGTAGAAGCCACAGCAGGAATTATTCTCTTCACGACCCCTGAAACACAGGTGAGGTAGCACATCAACACCAACTGTATATCAAAAGAAGCTTCTGAACATACTGGTCCTTCTCAAAAAATTAGCATATTGTGATAAAGTTCATTATTTTCTGTAATGTACTGATAAACATTAGACTTTCATATATTTTAGATTCATTACAACACAACTGAAGTAGTTCAAGCCTTTTATTGTTTTAATATTGATGATTTTGGCATACAGCTCATGAAAACCCCAAATTCCTGTCTCAAAAAATTAGCATATTTCATCCGACCAATAAAAGAAAAGTGTTTTTAATACAAAAAAAGTCAACCTTCAAATAATTATGTTCAGTTATGCACTCAATACTTGGTCGGGAATCCTTTTGCAGAAATGACTGCTTCAATGCGGCGTGGCATGGAGGCAATCAGCCTGTGGCACTGCTGAGGTGTTATGGAGGCCCAGGATGCTTCGATAGCAGCCTTAAGCTCATCCAGAGTGTTGGGTCTTGAGTCTCTCAACTTTCTCTTCACAATATCCCACAGATTCTCTATGGGGTTCAGGTCAGGAGAGTTGGCAGGCCAATTGAGCACAGTAATACCATGGTCAGTAAACCATTTACCAGTGGTTTTGGCACTGTGAGCAGGTGCCAGGTCATGCTGAAAAATGAAATCTTCATCTCCATAAAGCTTTTCAGCAGATGGAAGCATGAAGTGCTCCAAAATCTCCTGATAGCTAGCTGCATTGACCCTGTCCTTGATAAAACACAGTGGACCAACACCAGCAGCTGACATGGCACCCCAGACCATCACTGACTGTGGGTACTTGACACTGGACTTCAGGCATTTTGGCATTTCCCTCTCCCCAGTCTTCCTCCAGACTCTGGCACCTTGATTTCCGAATGCCCAGGTCAGGCGCTTCTGCCGCTGTTTCTGGTTCAAAAGTGGCTTGACCTGGCGCCTGTACACGGTGGCTCTGGATGTTTCTACTCCAGACTCAGTCCACTGCTTCCGCAGGTCCCCCAAGGTCTGGAATCGGTCCTTCTCCACAATCTTCCTCAGGGTCCGGTCACCTCTTCTCATTGTGCAGCGTTTTCTGCCACACTTTTTCCTTCCCACAGACTTCCCACTGAGGTGCCTTGATACAGCACTCTGGGAACAGCCTATTCGTTCAGTAATTTCTTTCTGTGTCTTACCCTCTTGCTTGAGGGTGTCAATGATGGCCTTCTGGTCGGCAGTCTTACCCATGATTGCGGTTTTGAGTAATGAACCAGGCTGGGAGTTTTTAAAAGCCTCAGGAATCTTTTGCAGGTGTTTAGAGTCAATTAGTTGATTCAGATGATTAGGTTAATAGCACGTTTAGAGAACCTTTTCATAATATGCTAATTTTTTGAGATAGGAATTTTGGGTTTTCATGAGCTGTATGCCAAAATCATCAATATTAAAACAATAAAAGGCTTGAACTACTTCAGTTGTGTGTAATGAATCTAAAATATATGAAAGTCTAAATGTTTATCAGTACATTACAGAAAATAATGAACTTTAACACAATATGCTAATTTTTTGAGAAGGACCAGTAGTCTGGACATTGGCTTAAAATTCTGCCCAATATAGTCCCACTAACAGGCCGTTCTCACTCACCCTGGGTGAGTCTGTAAGTCACCCCAGTGATTTTGAACTCTGCTGCTCTTTCCAGAGATTTCTGGTACACCCATTGGATGTGCTTTGGGTCATCTCCATCTAGGGCTACATCATCTGAGGAAAACACATATTCAAGTATAAAATAATAGCAGATTACCTAGCAGCTAGGGCTGGGCGGTATGACCAAAATCTTATTTCACGGTATGAGAAATTTTATTTCACGGTAACGATATCTTTCACGATATAGCTTTTTATATAGGTAGTTATTCCAGAAAATGTACAAGAGGGCTTTATATAAATAAACTAGAAGCTAAAGTTTGATAACAAACTTTAAATGTTGGCTTGGAGAGCCAACCTGGGCAGCCTTGGGGCAAAAGAGCCAGAGCACTTGTGTGTCCGAATTCTGGCTTCTAAATGAAACTGCAAATCTGATCAGTCTAAAAAGATCTAATCTCGTGGCCAGGGCCCAGATCTCTGCCAAGTTTGGGGCTTGTGCACGCGAGTTGGCCACGCCCACTTATTTACATTTCGCGGTATACACGGAAAAAAAAATTTATTTTACGGTACACATTTAATTCCGCGGTAACGATATATACCGTCATACCGCCCAGCCCTACTAGCAGCAGTATATCCAAATATAAATTGATTGTTTTAGATCCAGTTCTAAGCAGATTCTGTGAATTCAAGCACCTCCGAAAGGCTTTTCTTTAGGCCAAAGCAGCATGCGGACGTATTCAACACAATGTTCTGGTAACCTCGGCATAGAGGCTATAGTGCACATCGGGAAGTTAATCTGTGTAGGGGATAAAAATGAGAATTACAAAGGGCTTTTCAAATTCAGCTTGATTTAACTTAGCACAAACTCCCAGTGTGTACCTGAGGAGGGTAGAGCTCCAGGGTGCAATCGATGCAAGCTGTCATGCCTGGAAGAATCACTCGGGCATTGCCCTTGAAGCCCTCTGTGCCTCCATCTATTAATGGAATAATGGAACTGGGATCTAGGACACCGTCTTCATAAATCAGCAGGGATAACTGAGTGAGACGAAACAAAATGCATACACTTTAATATAAGCACTTCTAAGAGAACAGAAACACTTTATTTAAATGGCATTAAGAGGATTTTAGATTATGCATGAACAGATTATTGGATTTTAAGGACAATAAATGCATACCAGCATGCCGTTCATCCATCTTCTGGCAACAACAGAGTCCAGGCCACAGACTACTATGTGAAATTCTATGCAGTAACAACAACAAAACAGTTATATTACTCATATTTCCAAGTAAAAACTGCCCAAAAAATTTCATAATAATTAGTCTTGCACTGCATAAGTGTCACATGTAATATTGTGTTAAAATAACTTAAACTTTAAACATTTTGGAGAAAAAAAGAGAGTTATGTAGTATTTACGCCTGTAAAATGTCTCATCCAAGTCCTGGATTTTCTTAAAATGTCTGCATTGTTCATAAAGGGAAATACAAATATTCTGACACACATGAATATAACATATATACTAATGGGGTCGACCTATATGTGTTTTTTAGGCCAGATAGTGTTTACTACAGATCAAGTAGACCAATAACCGATATTTTGAACCGATATATATGTCAGATGTAAAAATGAAAATTAAAGTCAAAATTAAGAATAACAAGGGCTCTGACAAAAACTTTCTTTAAATGCATTTTTTTTTTTTTTTGGCAAATCGTTTTTGAAAAATACGACAGTGTTTTAGTGCCACCGCCACGTAAAAAACAACAACAACAAAAAAAAACCTAAGATTATGAAATATTGAGAATAAAGTCAAAATGTTGAAAAAGAAGTTGAAATGTTTTGAGAATTTAAATCGTAGAAATTGAAGTTATAATATTTTGAGAGTATAGCCTATATTGAGAATGCAAATGACCCAGATTGAGAGCACTGGGAGAAGTTGCCAGAATTTATTTTGAATATTGTTGCATTCGAGTGGCTACATCATCTTACTGGGATGAGGAAGAATTTTAAGGACTTGCGGAAACAATTTAATATCAAGAATATGATATTTATTAACAGACTGAACAGAAACAACTTTTTATCTTAACATCAGCTCACACACCTAGTCAACATTCCTTTGATGGGTGCTGTAGCTTTCTTATTAACCCTTTTTAATAATACAAATATATGTGGGATTATTAGCAGAAATCATACCTTGTGTGATACTCATGGGGACAGTATGCTGGGAAATAATATTTCATGTCTTTGATTACATTCGTTATTTGTAGAGCGCCAGCATCCCAATAGCAATAAGCTTTGTGCTTTTGGTACTTTTATTATGAAACAAAGTCTCAGCTTTCTAATGAAATACAAACTGTGTGTACAATACATTACAATAATGTATTTTTTTATCCTTACTGTGGTGTGACAGATTGCTGTATTCATGTAAATCTATTTATTAAATTATGCAAAAGACGTCTGTGCCGTTCAACCTTTCATTCCTTATTTATTCTTGAAATATTTCGACTTTATTCTTGAAATATTATGACTTCAGTCTTGATATATTACAACTTCAATCTCATAATCATTTTTTTGCTGTTGTTTTTTTAACGTGGCACTAAAACGCAGGATTAAAAAAAATAATGTTAAAATAAAAGCATTTGAAATATTTTGTAATTTCATAAATGTCTTTAATTGCATGTCACATTTGATCAATTTAATGTATTCTTGCTGTAAAAAAAAGAAAAAAAAGTAATAATTTCCTTAAAAAATATTTATAATAACAATCTTACTGACCTCAAACTTTTCGAACAAATGTCCTGAGGGAACGATTAGAGCAATATTTTAGGATTTGAACATCTAGGCTATGTTTTAATACACTTTAAAGGATACGGGACAACATTGCAGCCTGGGACCCTGCCATTTACAAAGTCAGCTGCAACTTCTGCCTTTGGTCGGCCCACATCTTTTGGTCTGTTGATACAACATTAAGCAGCTTACATCAATAAAAAAAGACCAAGGAAAGGCTCAAAAAGACAGCTATCCACTAACTAAGACTAACCTGAAGAGAAACTGTCTGTTGAGGTTAGAAACATCAATGGTGTCCATGTCCACCACATGAATGTGTCGAAAACCTGACAAGGCCTGGGTAATACAATTGCACCATATATGAGCATGACAGGACAAAACACATTATCAATTAACGTCTGTCTAACAAAAAATACAGCACAAGAACTGTACCAGATCTTTGAGCAGCTCACAACCAAGTCCACCAGCTCCAATAACCAGAATTTTGCATGTGTCCAGTAAAAACTGAAGAGACTGAAAGAAGATGTGCACAATTTATGAAAAGAGAAGAGTTGAGCAACATTCAGGTTTTACAACAAACCGACTGATCTTGGATCAGTTGCTCAAGAAGCTAAAACAGCTCAGATACTATAGTTTTTGACTCCAGTTGGATTTGTTTCTTACAAACATACAGCTTTTTGCTTCACATGACTTTAATTGATGGACTGGAGTCATGTGGATTATTTGTGATGTTTTTATAGCTGTTTGGACTCTCATTCTGACGGCACCCATTCACTGATTTCTCCAAATTTTTTCCAATGAAGAAACAAACTCAACATTTTAAAAGGCCTGAGGGTGAGTAAATTGTCAGTAAAATTTGAATTCTATTCCTTTAAGGATTAGGATTTAATAATTAAATAATATAAATAAATAAATAAATAAATAAATAAATAAATATATATATATATATATATATATATATATACAGTCGTGGCCAAAGAATGACACAAATATTAGTTTTCACAAAGTTTGCTGCTAAACTGCTTTTAGATCTTTGTTTCAGTTGTTTCTGTGATGTTCTGAAATATAATTACAAGCACTTCATACGTTTCAAAGGCTTTTATCGACAATTACATGACATTTATTCAAAGAGTCAGTATTTGCAGTGTTGGCCCTTCTTTTTCAGGACCTCTGCAATTCGACTGGGCATGCTCTCAATTAGGGCTGGGCGTTTTGGCCTAAAATCAAAATCTCGATTAATTGAACATTTTAACTCGATTACGATTAATGAACGATTATTTTATTTATTAATAAAATTATATTTAATTATATTTATATAATATTAATTTTTTTGCCCTCATAGTTCACTGACAAGTTTTGTACAGTAAATATGCTCACATATTACAAGTGAGAGATTTTTGAATGAAGGGTGCATTACTTGATTTTAAAATAATTGAAGGAAACACACACCATCTACTATCTATGATTATTTATTTAACATCAGTGTTGAACAACTGAAATTAAAGCACACATTGCTTAAAACGAACAGTCACATTTTTCTTAAATTTGTGAAAATAAATAACTTGCACTTTTGGAAACAAAATAAATTATTTTCAATGTTTCAATGAAAATAAGCAGTACTTTTCTGCCGTGCCATGGTTACTGTCAGTGTTACTACAGTAAAACCATGGTAAACATTGGTGATTTGTAGATTGAAACGCCGGATCGTCAGAATACTGTCAATTACACTTGTTTAATTGTTTTTTTTTTTTAAATTGCCTTATATTGGCATTGTAAGCATATGATTTAAAAACATTTTTATATAAAATTATTAGTGAAACATTTTATACATCTTTATTTGACCTCAAAGTAGAGACCTGCACAGAAACAGAGTGCGGCGCGGGACAAATAGAATGCGCGAGTGGGTAGAAACTCGTGTGTGTGCGGGATGCGGGAGAATAAAATGATTGGAGGGACTCCCGGAAAATAGAAATATATAAACATAAAATATCTAAAAACATACAAATTGTCATTCATCTATTACACAAAAGCAACACGAACAACTAATATAACTTAAAAATGATTAACAGGTGCAAGAATAGGAAGTTTCTGGAATGCAAGGCTTAAGTTAGAATCCACTCACCGCTCAAAAGTTCTTGCGCACTGCTTAATATTGCGTGCGCACGAATCCACTCATTGCAACACACGAAGTGTAGACGCTGTTAAATATTCATTGTGCATATATTCATTGTGTTATAAGAGTTGTATGAGATCGCGATGAACTGAGATAGGCAGGGAATGTTGTTTGCTCGCATTCTGCCACGCATGCACGCAGCAGCCGATGCTTGCTTTTCTGTTAAGAATAAGATCGATGTACTCGATAAGATCGATGTGTAAGAATAAAATCTGTATAGGTAACTTCAATGCAGGCTTTTGCGGGAGGGAGAGGGACAAAACATGAATCTCACGGGCGGGAGTGGGTGGGACGAGATAACATATTTCCGTGCAGACTGAAAAATCTGTCACGCGCAGGTCTCTACCTCTAACCATATCAGCTCCCGCGCCCCCCCTGTGAACTCTGGCGCCTCCCTGTTTTTAAAGGGAAAGTAATCGAAATAATCGACCTGGAAAAATTTGATCGATTATAGGTTCTGAATGACGATTTCGATTACTTTTTGATTAATCGCCCAGCCCTACTCTCTTCTGGGCCAAATCCTGACTGATAGCAACCCATTCTTTCATAATCACTTCTTGGAGTTTGTCAGAATTAGTGGGTTTTTGTTTGTCCACCCGCCTCTTGAGGATTGACCACAAGTTCTCAATGGGATTAAGATCTGGGGAGTTTCCAGGCCATGGACCCAAAATGTCAACGTTTTGGTCCCCGAGCCACTTAGTTATCACTTTTGCCTTATGGCACGGTGCTCCATCGTGCTGGAAAATGCATTGTTCTTCACCAAACTGTTGTTGGATTGTTGGAAGAAGTTGCTGTTGGAGGGTGTTTTTGGTACCATTCTTTATTCATGGCTGTGTTTTTGGGCAAAATTGTGAGTGAGCCCACTCCCTTGGATGAGAAGCAACCCCACACATGAATGGTGTCAGGATGCTTTACTGTTGGCATGACACAGGACTGATGGTAGCGCTCACCTTTTCTTCTCCGGACAAGCCTTTTTCCAGATGCCCCAAACAATCGGAAAGAGTCTTCATCCGAGAATATGACTTTTCCCCAGTCCTCAGCAGTCCATTCGCCATACTTTTTGCAGAAGATCAATCTGTCCCTGATGTTTTTTTTGGAGAGAAGTGGCTTCTTTGCTGCCCTTCTTGACACCAGGCCATCTTCCAAAAGTCTTGGCCTCACTGTGCGTGTAGATGCGCTCACACCTGCCTGCTGCCATTCCTGAGCAAGCTCTGCACTGGTGGCACTCCGATCCCGCAGCTGAATCCTCTTTAGGAGACGATCCTGGCGCTTGCTGGACTTTCTTGGACGCCCTGAAGCCTTCTTAACAAGAATTGAACCTCTTTCCTTGAAGTTCTTGATGATCCTATAAATTGGTGATTTAGGTGCAATCTTAGTAGCCACAATATCCTTGCCTGTGAAGCCATTTTTATGCAACGCAATGATGGCTGCACGCGTTTCTTTGCAGGTCACCATGGTTAACAATGGAAGAACAATGATTTCAAGCATCACCCTCCTTTTAACATGTCAAGTCTGCCATTCTAACCCAATCAGCCTGACATAATGATCTCCAGCCTTGTGCTCGTCTACATTCTCACCTGAGTTAACAAGACGATTACTGAAATGATCTTTTCTTTTTTTTTTTAATCAAAATGTCTTCATCTTAAAATATTTTAGTGCCTGACATAACTAAAATCTTAGGGGTCCCAGTTGAGAAACTGCTTTTTTGACAGTGACAAATATGAATCAAATATTCTGCATATAATAGGCAGAAAAAGAGGTAAACAGAAAAAAAAATGGCCCAATGTGCATTAACATTTTCAGCATGAATCTTTTTCCATTACATTTATGTAATAACTCCATTATAACCACAGTCGAAACACTCCATCCTATCAGGCATAGATATTTATAGGAAAAATACTCTTGCTGCAAAAATAGTTTTTTTTTGGTAAGACGTGGAGCACAATCAGTGTAGTGACTTTTTTTTTCCAAGCAGACATTATGTAATCTATGCAAAGATAAAAAAAAAAAAAAAAATTAAATGAATTGTTCTGATAAAATGCCCCCACAGCTTAAGTTCGTGATTGACTAAATATTTTCCTAAAAGTAAGCATAGATTTACTATATAAACGTTTTTAAATGGGATGTGGAATGTACATTACATTAAATTATATTACATATTATATTTTGGCATAACAAAGTGCATTGAGATTTATGTCATACCTCAGTGCTGGGTTCAAAATCCGGATGAGTGAAGGGTCCAGCTCTCTCCAAGAACTTTTTGACATGGTCCCATCTTCCCTGCCAGTCACTGCGTTCCCCACACCCTCCATCCACAACCATACTGTGGAGAAATATAGATATTTAAATATACAGCACAATCACTACTCAGTCTATTTAATAATTACAAAACACATTCACATATAATATACAACATATTTTACGTACAATATGGCTTGAATGTCACTGAATTTAGGTGAATTTCATAATTAATAATAATAAAGTGTTTTATAGTAAATGTTATGAAATACATTATGGCATGTGTGCAAACAGCAGTGATTGGAGGTTTCGCAAGCTTTCATCGAGCTTTCAAATAGATCATATACTACTTATGTACAGTATATGCGGAGAGCTGTTCAAAATATTGTCTAAACAAGATCTGCATTACAGATGAAGCGAATTATAAGAGTCAACACCTCCCAAAGCAAACCTGCTGGCTGCCACATCTAAATTCTCATCTTTCATCTTTCACTAACTTCTCATTCAGCTCCTCTATTCTCCTTCTTTTCTTCTCCCTAAAAAGAGAGAGTAAAAGAAGGTTCATTCATGCTCTGCTACCCGCAAGTAAACGTTCTTGCGTCCTGTTGATTGAACTATAAGCACTGTTACGTGGGATTTATGTGCAGTTTCGTATTAAAAAATTTCACTTACGGTTCCTCTCCTTCCGCCATATTGTCATAAACATTCAAAGTGAAATGCGCAACCTTATGACAAGGCAAACTGCGATCCACCTGTCCCACAGTGTCATTTTCAAAATAAAAGTCCTAAGATATTCTGGAATTTCATATTGTATTAAACAAAAATACAGCACAAATGAGCCAGTTCGTGCAATTTAAAGTTTAAAAAGACGACTTTTACTGGTTTAAAACAGCCTGACGAATCATTCACTGGACTGAATCGATAACTGAATCAGTATCTTACTGCACTGTGAAGCACATGTTGTCATTATTTTAGCTTTGTCCGTGTAAGGATGACCAAATGTTCCGTATTAAATTCATATATTTATCCCCAGAGAACTTTAAAATCTCTTTACATAGGCCTACTCCACAGATTCTCTCATGAGATAAAAGTGAGGTGTTTTATTTTCATGCTTTTATTAAAATTAATTTTATTATTATACAAAAATTCTATAACAAAAAACATTTTACTTTTTTATATTGGCAACACTCGGATGTAAACAACAGCATTGATTGCACTGTTAATGTACTACTGAATACGTTGTTCTGCTAATTTATGCTGTCTGAACCATAGAAAAAACGTTTGGAAGCTGCTATATCTTATAGAGAAGGACATAGCAGGAAAGGGTGCAATAGTTTGACAAACTAGTTCATCTGTGGTAAAGATACGTACAAGCAGTATTAGTTAAGATAGCCTAATATTTCACCTACCTGACCGTAAATGATAAGAACAAACACGAATGTTGTCAAGATTCTTGCTCTGGAACTCCTGGTTCAGTTTGGCCAGCCACAAACGCCTTTTGTTCCTCAAGCAGTTTTTTTGCGCTCTTTTCCTTGATTTGTTATAACTCTTGGCAGTGTATAGTTCTTCAAATGTTTTTCCCAGTTCGACTGATTAGTACAACCCAAAACATGACAATAATTGACCATTTTCAGCAGCAATAATCAGCTAAATTTGTAAGTTCCGTTCAGTTCAGTGGTATTGTTTACATTCAGTGCCGCCAATATGAAAACACTCTATAAGGCAAGATGTTCCAATTCCACTGCTGAAGTTGGCAAACCTAGTCTACAGAAAAGAACAAAGTTACGTTATAAGATACCTATCAAATATTGACATGTATGTATTAAAATGTTCAAAAAAAGTTCACTGCCTGGCACAAATTTGGGTTACATCCCAAATTTTATTTGTGTGTTTGGTGTGTGGAAAAAAAAGATCTTACGTTTTCCTGGAATGCTGATGTTGTCAGTTAAAATGTATTTTATGTTAGATAAGGTCAAACTGTTTACAAGGAATATGAACTGACAGCATGCCTCATACTGCCGGGGCATCAATGACGTTTTCTGACAACTTACTAACTGAAATCAAGCTGAATCAGCATTATAAATAAAAATGTCACTGTCAACTATTTGTAAAATAAACTGTAAAAACATAGGCTTTAAATGTGGTTTCTAAATAAATACATACTGAATTGCCTTCTGGGGACATTGCACTTTTGGAGACACAGTATTACCCAAAATACAGTATTATTTATGTGTACTGGTTTTGAAATTTTATTTTTTCAGTGTTGGTGATGGTAGATGAATACTTGGAAGCACAGAAAGATATCAAAACATTTAGTTTACTAAAATGAGAAATATTTACAAATATTTAAAAAACAAAACAACATACACAAAATAGTCCTAGTTTATTTGCACAACTCCTCTGACATATAGAGTAAATCTCTTCTTGTGACCATATGAAAATAAAAGTATCCACAATTCTGCCAGGGAGCAACATTTGCAAATTTTGGCTAATTCCCCTGAAATGCACTAACATCCCCCCAAGCGTCCTCACACCTGAAAGGGGTATTCTTGCAAGTAAAGCAGTAGCGGCCGTGGCAGCGGCAGCTCTGTTTGGCGATCAGTATGTCTGTTTATAGTAAGGCGTGTGAGGTGCTGTAATGTTGGAAAGGCCTGAGGCCTGTGCAGAGGCTTCCTGAGCTTCAGCAGGACCCCATTGTCCTTTGACACCATGTGTTTTTCTATCCTCTCCTCCCCTTGACTTGTAGATGTATAGTGCTGTACAAGACTTGGAAGAGCAGAAAAGGACAACAGGCAAGATCGGGCTGGAAAACTGGAATCGAGACGGAATCGGCCGCTGTCGTATTCGATGCGGACGTTAGTGGGACCTCTCCAGGTTTGAACAGAGAGGGTGAAGAGGTAGAGTGGATGGCTGCTGTCACGTACAAGGAAAGTCCCTTCAGATGCTCCAATGAGGGCGTCTCTTGCCTCACCGGCTGTCATACCACCCCAGTACCACCCTAAAACATAAAGAAGCTATTCATTAAAGGGATCCTATTATGCTTTTTCACTTTTTGGATTTTAGCCAGTGTGTGGTGTGTATGTTTGGGCATAAAAAACATCTACAAAGTTACAAGTCCATTTCAAAGGGAGATATTTCGTTTTTAAAAAATTACAACGAATGGCTCCTTTGGACTACAGCATTTGTTTTCCGGATGCTTGTTGCCGGTCCATTAGAATATCATTCAAATAAATCCTGCCTACGGAAATTTGAATCGCTGGCGGGTGGAGAGGACCGAGGTGGGGGATTCGCCTAACTTTAACGATGTAGCATGGACAGCCGCTTCTGGGATGCTTTAGCATATATAAACGCGAGCATTGACTAAAGTGTCTGCGAACTGCTCTAGTAGCCGTGTTGGAGCCACGCCGTCGACGTGTGCGGTATAGAGGGTCGAAACACATGCGGAGCCGCGGCTGATGTAAACCTAAGCATTGACTAGAGTAACGGTCATCGGAGCCGTGCTATAGACGTGTGCAGTGTGTGGTAAGAGATTTATTCATCATACAGTGTAGATAGCTTCACTAGCCTTATGCTGGAGCTGGTTTCGGCATGTAAATAATTAAATAAATTAGCACAATAATGATAATATCATGTATCGGCGATCTCGCAGGCTAATGATAGGACCAACACTACTGTAGCGTATTATTTACTCACCCTCAATGAATCCTAGGTGTATATGATTTTCTTCTTTCAGACGAATGCAATCGGAGTTATATTCAAAATTATCCTGCCACTCCCAAGCTTTAGAACAGCATAGACTGAACGGCACAGACAAGTGTTTCTCTCGATCAGTCTAAAACAAGTTGATCCATAATAAAATGTGCCTCACATGGCTCCGGAGGGGTCAGTAAAAGCCTCCTTTAGCGATCCAATGTGTTTGTAAGAAAAATATCCATATTTAAACATAAGAATCACTGTAATCTAGCTCGCGCAGTTGTACACTAAACTTGCTGCTTTGGGAAGGGGCGTGGCAGGACTGAACACGTTGTCTAAGCTGTTCGCCAATCACAACGCAGTGGGACTGCTAACCAATCACAACACATTTCGTTTTTTGGAAGGCGGGCCTTCATCAAACCCGGAACTAATCGAGCTATTTGTGCCAGCCTGGGGAGAAAGCTATTGTAATAATGTAAATTATGTGAAAAATAATTCGTTTTTTGAGCCACCAAGCATGAAAGCATGTTCTAGTGCACCTCCTAAAACAAAATAAAGACTAGCATAATAGGACCTCTTTAATATGACATACACTAACATCTGCACTCTTAAAAAATGCTGTTTTGTTTTTTTAACCCAAATGCTCGGTTCAGCTTGTTGGGTCATTTTATTGGGTTATTTGTAATATTTTTACCCAGGTGAGGGTTAGTTGTTCTGCACTCTAAAAATGCTGGGTTATTTTTTTAACCCAAATGCTCGGTTCAGCCTGTTGGGTCATTTAATTGAGTTGTTTTTAATATTTTTACCCAGGTGCTGGGTAGTTTTTCAGTAACTAAGCTGTTGTGTTATTTTTTTTCTACCCAACCACTGAGTTGAGCCTGTCTCCAATGAAACAACCCAGCTGCTTAGTTACAGTCAGAGCGTGGGCTTTATGTGTCCTCTAACGGAGAGAGTGGTTCTTAGCACCGCTGTGCACTTCTTCAGTGAAATAAAGGTTTGTATACATTTTATTTAATTTATAAAGTCTTTACTGTGCCGTAAATTCTATTATTTTACACAACACAACATACAAGGACGAGACGCAGTCAGCTGCGTCAGCAGCAGTCATTTCGTATGATAGAAACACCTTTTGCCTTTCATTACATAAACTGATTTTAGTTGTTATAATGCTAAACTTAATTTAATTTATTTTGATGTTAAAATATGTTCTCTAATCTCAGTACTGTTTGTTTATGGGCAGGTTATGGAGTCAGTCACAGCATCTTTCAGTCTGAGGTTCGTAGTTCCCTTAGCAAACAGCAGCCCATCACCGTCTCAGAACATCAGCAAGAGAATTAGCACTATTTCAGTGAAAAGTGATTAAAGAGAAATAGAGAATAGTTAAAAAGCTATTATTTAATGTTACATTTTTTTTTCTAAAATTATTGTTAAACGAGTTTAATTGTATATAATACTGTAAATGTTGTATTCACCCAAATAAATTCAATTTGTCTTAGATTTTTGTCCATGGGTGATCATGCTTAATAATAAATGTTAGTCTTTTGATTATTGCCGTTGCCTCTATGCCCAGCCCATTTTAAGCCAAAAATATAATAATCTTTAAACAATAGTTGACTCAATGACTTTAATAAAACAACCCAGCATGTTGGGTAAAAACATTTAACCCAACCAGCTGGGTATCATGCGTTTTCTCCAATATTTACCCAGCGCTGGGTTGTTTTTAACCAAGCATTTTTTTAGAGTGTGGGATCACACTATTCTTCTTAAAGAATACTTTATTCAACAACAACACATTAAATTGATCAAAGAACATATGCATGTACACGCCATGCAGTACCTGAGGTGTGTAGGTGCTGAAAGGTGGTGGTGATAAAACGTAAATCCTCAGCCGGGGCCCATGTGTTGGGAGCTGCTTGGGACTGCTTGATTTGTTGAACTTCTGATTCGTCCCTTTCACTCGTACGGCTAGCAACCATCCTCAACGTGGCCCTGGCATAAAAAAAAATACACATTTCTTGAGAATAATTATTGCATTATGTCTTATCAACTCAGTTAAAAAATTTCTGTGCTTTCTTATTGTTTTGAAATGTATAATTTCAATGAACTCAAAGAAAGAACAAACAAAGGAAACATGGTGTGCCAAGAACAAGAGAATGTACTCACAAGCAATTTACACAATGTGGCAAGAATTTCAATCGGAACGCAGCAGGGTAAACAACAGCTTTACAAGACAACAAGTAACATGTATGTATGCAAAATGGTATAACTGAGATCAGCGTGTAACTAAAAACTGGTTTGTTATGTTTGCATCAGAATCTGTATGTTCTTTCTCACATTATGATACATACATACCATGACACAATGATTAAGTCAGAATACTTAAACACTGATTTCTGAAATGCCCTGGAAAGACGACATTTTGCAAAAGAGGTAAAAGTGTTTTTTACTCTAAATGAGAACAAGGGACTTTACAAACTTTTGATGGCTGATTGTACAAAATATTGAAATGCTTTCTTTTATAGACACTAAATACTGGTTCATATCGGATTTTCAAAGATTTAATTAAAATCAAATTTACACAAGTATATATTTCACACAAAGTATAATCACAGGCATGCTATTAAGTCTATAAAATAAAAAAATGGATTCAAACTGAAACATAGCTAAACAACAATTTCCAAAAGTGCATTTCAAAAATAAATCTATTTAATAAAATAAACTGAAATAAAACAGAATAAAAAACTAATTACACCTGGGCCTGTATTGTGAGATAGGCTACAAGCAAGTGTAGATCAAATGAGCGCGTGATTGAGTGACATCACTTTAGGGTTACGCGCATGTATCCATGGCAACGCTCAGCTGCTTAGTGACAGTTAACGGTCCTCCCGGTCATTTCTTCAGACACAGCCTTTTGTTTTCGCTTTTGTCGGTCGAAAAGGTATTTATACTTTTGTATTTATAAACATTAGCTACCATAACCACTGTCTATGTCGTAATGCTGAAAAGTTAACATTTTAAAATGTTTGCTGAAGTTGTCCGTCGTGTACGGCTGCTGACAGTTAACGTTAGCATGTGAACTCTTTTTGAAGCTAACCTTAGCATGTAAAGGTGAAATGATTAAATGTACATGATATTTACAGAAACTGAACTTAGGTATTTAATTTTCATGTGGTAAAAATACACACAGAGACGCCAATGCGGCAAAAAAAAAAAAAAAAAAAAAAAACATTTGGGACGGATAGCCTCATTCACTAAATTACTGACCGTCTGCTCTAAATCCAAATTCTCAACAGTCTTTGCAAATTATTTTTCAATGGACAAACTATAGTTATAGAAATAAAAAATCATAATACTACTGCATGTTTTAATTTTGTTGTTTTAGGATAGAAGATAACGGGAAGAATTGCCGTCGGACTAACCCCACAGCTGGCAGCCACACTCACACACGGAAAGAGCACTGCAACTTTACAAATGTTCAATTAAAATAAACGTATTTTGCTCTATACCATGTGTTTGTTGTCTTTGATTAGCCTAAATGTAAAATAAAATGACATCCAGAGAATTTAAAGTGAAAGTCCTCTAAACGTCCCGAATGGCCGCTGCACGTCCTGTGAAAGTCCCCGTGAACGTCCGGAGGACGTCTTAGCGAACGTCCGCTAGACGTAATGGGGACCCTACACAATGACGTCCGGGGGACGTTCGCAGAGGCCATTTAGGGGACGTCCTGGGGACCTTATTTTGTTAGTTGGGTAAACAGCTAGGCTACATGTGAGGGAAATGCGCATGTTTTGATTATGAAACTATCGCAATGTACATCAAACGTTTTTATGTTTACTCAGACAGTATAACTTGGAGAAAAAAAAAACTTTCCGCTTATGTTTCGCTCCTTATTGCACAATACGACAGTAAAAAGCATTTAGATGAGAGCAAAATGTTCAATTTCGAAATATCAGCAGCAGGAATCAATCATAAAAAGATTATATACATGATGTACGTCATCATAACTCCTGCAGTTCGTCATAAACTAATGTCAAGAGTGATCCCACCAAACAGGCCTGGCTGCTTTACAGTTCCCATGAAACTAAAAAGATTTTGAATACAACATATATTTCTTACCTTGGTGGGCATAAAATCGTCACCTTCTGTACGACACAAAAAGACAGCCAAATGTGCGATGACAGTTTGAAAAGGCTGTAAAATGTACGCGAATCCAAGTCCGGTAGTGTGCCAAAGCTGCTGACATTGTTCCAGCAGTGCTATAATGGCGACAAAGCGTCCACAAAGCGAGGTAATTTGGTCAACATCTAAACCTTCTACATTAGGAATAACCTCTGATGTTGTCTAAGCCGAATGAGTCTCCTTTGTCAAGTATTCTCTTGGAAATCAAAGGAAGCGAAATGAGGACGCAAAAAAAGCTTACTAGTAGCAATCAAACAAGAGTAATAGGTCGTTTGGCTCGGTGGATTATTATTTCCCCGTAATAAGAGCAGTAAAACACGCCTTTGCAGCACGTTTGGCTGTTTGAGCTGACGCGCGTTCTAGGAATCTCATTCCAAGAAGCGCGCTACATCTCTACGCTCGCGGCCTCATTACCGGGCGCTTGGCGTTTCGCAGAACTGCGCTCTCGACCGTCGCTGCGTTTCCATTGGCTGCCGAGTGCCGTTGACGAAGCGCCCGGGCCGGTTTCAGAGGCGGATGACTTTCCCAGTAAATAGCTTTCCAGGAATGCTGAACCAGTCGCTGAAATTGACCTCTGCGCCAGCTGCATTAACTGAGAGAGATCTCTGGGCAACAGCGAGGTCTGTGATGGGAGGTGACTGCAAGGTAACCGTAGTGCTGAGTAACTCTAATTCCAGAAAATGTTTATTGCCAGAATGTTGCTCATATAGTTAATAACATCTAAACATCCTGGTATCTGACAGAACTGGCCCTGGATTAGAGCATGGTTTAACCCTTTAATGGACACCCCCAGAATAAAACAATGGAATATAGAATTGGTGCAAACTGCTGTCCCAAAACCCAAAAATATATACTTAAAAAGCATTCAAGTATTCAAATCTTAGATGTTTACTAAAATCTTGCTGTTATCTATTGAAACCCACAATAATACTTAAAATATCAGTAAACTTAATAAACATAAAAGCATAATTCATTTGGTTCCCGAACCCTAACCCCTAAATTTCCCTTATGAACATTATATTAAAATCATTTTTGCCTTTTATTCCATTGTTGTTTTTAAAAATATATTTTTGATTTTGTAAAAATGTGAAGTTCAAAAAAAAAAAATACAAAGTTATATCCGCGGGTGCGGAGATATATATACATATATATATTATATTATTTTATATATATATATTTTTATTTTATTTTTTTTTTTTATTTTTTTTAATTATGAAACTTATTTTATGATTAACTTATCTTATTTTATGAATTATTATGAAACCGCATTTTTATGTCACTACTGAAATGTATGTGTCCCTCTCTTTCATAGCTACATAAGTAGATAGGCATCTTTTTGAGGTAAATTTGTTCAAAAGTCTGATAATCAGTGTGTAACTTTCAGGAATGTCACTACCGAACACCATTTTTCTATAATTAAACATATTTTTTTGGGTGTTATTCCACAACATTTAATTTTTATTTGTGTATGTAACGGAGGCCAGCTAGTAGGTGCTGTGCAGGTACACCTCACTCCCCGATCTCAAGAGACGCACTAGCGACTGACGCTACGGGTTGCAGCCTTTAGCCTCCTTGTTAGTGCGTCCGCCTCCCGTGCCGGAGACCCGGGTTCGAGACCCGCTCGGAGCGTGTGCGGTAGGACCCGGGTGTGAGGGGTTACATTGGTGCCGTGACCTGGATGGGAGTGAGGTTTAGGGGGGTGAGTGTAACGGAGGCCAGCTAGTAGGTGCTGTGCAGGTAAACCTCACTCCCCGATCTCAAGAGACGCACTAGCGAGACGCTACAGGTTGCAGCCTTTAGCCTCCTTGTTAGTGCGTCCGCCTCCCGTGCCGGAGACCCGGGTTCCAGACCCGTTCGGAGCGGGTGCGGTGTGCTAGAAGTGTGCTAGCTTACCATGTGCTGATTAGCATCTTTGAGCTAGGTTCAAAAGCAGGGCTTGACATTAAGCTTTGACATGTGCTTGTCCTTCGGACAAGTAAATCAGACATTCACTTGTCCGAGTAAAAAATGTACTTGTCCGAGGCAAAAAAGAGCCTTTTTTTTGCCGTAAATTAATCTATTCTGAAGCAGTGGTCTCATCACTGCTCTATAAGGTCTTACTTTAATCAGAATATTTGTGATATTTGCCTTAAATTGATTTCTAGGACACTTTTAACTTTATTTTCCTAACCTTACTAAATGTGTGTCATCATTTACATTAAATTCGGAAATTTTATCAATACATTTAATTAGAATAACTAGACTCTGTATGGTTACCATTCAGATTAAATCAGTATCAACAAACTCCATCTTTCCACTGCACAGGAAAAACCCAGTCTGCATCGAAAATGCTATTTAAATGTATTTACTTAGACTGTTTAATGAAGATAAGAGGTCAGAATCATTCTCACCAAAGTTTCGTTGCTGCGCTAGTTTTTGTTGTTTTAATCAGGTTACTTGTCCGGTCGGACAAGTAAAATTCTCCTTCACTTGCCTATTCACAAAATCCACTTGTCCCGGACAAGCGGACAAGCGTTAATGTCGAGCCCTGAAATGTATCTAAAACTTTCACTACTGAAACAGTCACGACCGAAACATTTGGTCAAGTTTTGGTCGTGACATCCTTGTTTTTTAGGTGTTATCCCATAAAACTGTCACTACCGAAAAAGCCACGACTTTTGGGTGTTGTCCCATAAAACTGTCACTACCGTAACAGTCACAACCCAAACATCTGGGTGAAGTTTCGGTGGTGACATCTTTTTTATTTTTATTGTTATCCCATAAAATTGTCACTTCAGAAACAGTCATGACCTAAACATTTGGTGAAGTTCCAGTTGTGCCATCTTTGTTTTTTTGGATGTTATCCCATAAAACTGTCACTACTGTAGCAGTCACAACTGAAACATTTAGTGAAGTTCCAGTAGTGACATCTTTGTTTTTTTGGGTGTTATCCCATAAAAAAATTGTTTATTTTCGCCAAATAAAGCATTATGTGTTCCCTTTTGTCACTACCAAAACAATGATGACAGGTTTCGGTCGTGACTGTTACGGTAGTGACAAAAGGGAACACATAATGCTTTATTTGGCGAAGATGTCAGGGTTCTGCCCTGACAGCCCTGTCTGTGTTGTCATTGTTTAATGTCTCTATGTTTGTCTTGTGCCTGAGCACATGGCTGTGTCTTTGTTTATGTTGGCCATGTGCTCCCCTTGTCCTGCCTCCTCGTTTTCTGTCACCACGCCCCCTTGTTTAGCCCTCATTACCTGAGTATCTTCACCTGTTTTTCTTGTCTGGTCCTCATTAGTCTTGATTGTCTACACCTGATCCTCATGTGTCCTGTTCCTTTATATTGTGCTGTCTTCTCTGTTCTCACTGCTGGTTCGTTGCGTTTGCTTTCCGTGTTCTAGCATCTTTATAAGTCTTCACCTAGTTGTATTAATAGTATCATCTCTTTACTCCTTGTCAGTCTAGTTTCTCATTTAGTTCTTTTGTAGCATTTTGGATTTTTCTTTTGTTTGTTATTTTTTTGACCCTGTCTTGTGACCGCCTTTATTTTGTTCTAGCTTATTCTAGCTTTTAGTTTAGTACTTTGTATTTTTGTTTTTGACTTTTTCCAGTCTAGTTTTTTTGGGTTTTGTTTCTAGCTTTTTGATTTTATTTTCTTTGTTTCTTTTCTTTTCCCCTGTTATTACAGTTTTAGTTTTTTATTGTTTTTTTTTTTTTTTTTTCCCTGTGTGTTCTTGTTGTCTTGTTCTGTATCTTTGTGTTTGTCCTGTTCAGTGTCTTGTCTGTCCCCCCCTGGCGGCTGCTCTCTGGACCTGGCTTACTGGACTGGTGGTTGTAGCTCTGGACCAGGCCCTATCGTTAATGCTCCATCTCCCTGACCCTGCTGCCCTGCCTTGCCTGGGTCCATCTCTGCTGTCTCCTGTCGTCTGTCCTGCCTCACAGTCAAGAACTTCCACGATCATCACCTCCTGTTTGCACTCCGTTCACTCAATAAATGTTCAATTTCCGCTCATTCTGCATTTGGGTCTTTTTCTAGTGTTCTGCGGAGCCAGACCGTGACAGAACGAACCAGCCAACCGAGGACCCAGCAGAATGAGCATCAAGTTTGTTCCACCCGCTACCATCGAGGAGTATCTGGCGCTCCAGCAGGCAGTGGCGTCCCTTCGCCAGCAGGGCAGAGAACCTCGGTCCTATTCCCAGTTCTTCTGGACCATGGCAAGGGGTCTGGATTATGACGACACGGCCCTTAAAGAGGCTTTCAACCTCACCTTGGATGACCCCTTGCCACGATGGGAGATGGAGCAACTACGTATTCTGGACTTTTGGGCTTCTCTAATTATTTGCACCATCGCAAGGACTGGCAAATCCTAAACCCCCCGGAGGATGTCGGCAGTGACCAGCCTACCCTTCTTTCCCCTCCAAGTCAAGTCCACCATCATCTTCTGACTCCCACAAGAATACGGAGGGATCGTAGGAAGAGGGCGGCTCGAGCTGCTGCGTCTGCCAGGGTGCCAGTCCCTGCTCCAGCCCCTGAGTCCGCTCCAGTGTCTGCTCCAGCCCCTGAGTCCGCTCCAGTGTCTGCTCCAGCCCCTGAGTCCGCTCCAGTGTCTGCTCCAGCCCCGGTGTCGGCTCCAGCCCCTGAGTCCGCTCCGGTGTCGGCTCCAGCCCCTGAGTCCGCTCCAGTGTCGACCCCTAAGAAGAAGTGCAAACCCAAGAGGAAGAGAGCAATCCAGAACTTTGTCCTACCTCAGAATCCTCCGAACCCGCTCAAATCACACTGGAGCCCGCCGAGCCCATTGTAATTAATCCTGATCCACCTAAATCCACTCCAGACATCCAAGGGCCGGTCAAGTCGTCTGCGGTCATTCTTGAGCCAAGTCAAGACACCGCCTCACTTCATAAGCCAAGTCAAGACCCAGCTTCACTACCTAAGCCAAGTCAAGACACAACCTCTCTCCCTAAGCCCAGTCCAGAAACAGGCTCACTTCCTAAGCCAAGTCTTGACACAGCTTCTCTTCCTGAGCCCTGTCAGGACACTGTCTCGCTTCCTGAGGCAGGTCATCACACGGCCCCGCATTCTGCGTCAAGTCGGGACTCGACTTCACATCCTGAGTCAAACCAAGACATTATTTCTCGTTCTAAGTCTGGCCAAGACACCGCTGCACCTCCTGAGTCCAGTCAAGTTGCAGAGGTTCTAGTAAGCTCTAGTCCTGTCACAGCTGTTTTTTCAATGTCCAGCCAGGTTACAGCTGATCCCTTGAATTCAAGTCAAGTCACAGCTGTCTCGCCCGAGTCAAGTCACGTCTCGCCCGAGCTTCCTGAGTTTCCGGCCAAGATGGCCGTTGACCCCGAATCCCCGGCCAAGATGGCCGCCAACTCTGACGCCCCGGCCAAGATGGCCGCTATTCCTGAGTTTCCGGCCAAGGAGGCCGTCTATCCTGAATCCCTGGACAAGATGGCTGCCAACTCTGAGTCCCCGGCCATGAAGGCCGCCATTCCTGTGTTCCCGGCCAGGGAGGCCACCAAGTCAAGATCCCCGGCCAAGGAGGCCGCTGATCCCGAGTCCCCGGCCAAGGAGGCCGCCGACCCCGACTCTCTGGCCAAGATGGCAGCCGACCCCGACTTCCCGGCCAAGATGGCCGCCGACCCGACTCTCCGGCCAAGGAGGCCGCCGATCCCGAGTCCCCGGCCAAGGAGGCCGCCGATCCCGAGTCCCCGGCCAAGGAGGCCGCCGATCCCGAGTCCCCGGCCAAGGAGGCCGCCGATCCCGAGTCCCCGGCCAAGGAGGCCGCCGATCCCGAGTCCCCGGCCCAGGAGGCCGCCGATCCCGAGTCCCCGGCCCAGGAGGCCGCCGATCCCGAGTCCCCGGCCCAGGAGGCCGCCGATCCCGAGTCCCCGGCCAGGATGGCCGTCAAGCAGGAGTTCCCGGAGTCAGCCCTCAAGCCAATTCCCGTAGCCCAGGAGGGCGTCCCTGATGCAGCCTTCAGACCTGATCCTGTTGCCCTGATGGGCATGCCCAAGGTAGCCCAAGACCTCAAGCCCAGTCCTAAGTTTCCCCAAACTAGATGCCCCCATGGACCAAGAGGGGCTTCTGGTGGGGTTCCTGGGCCCACCATCCCTCCCCCAGTGCCGCCCAAGCCTGGTGGGCCTCCAAAGTGGCCTCCCCCTTGCTCGGTCCAAAGCCACTTCCCTGGACTTTTCCTTCCCACCCCTTTCCCTCCCTCAGTATTCCCTGGCTACCTTGGGTTCCCCAACCTAGCACCCCACCCACCCTCCCTGTTGGTACCCCCTTGGCACTTGCCCTTCCTGGACGCCTGGAGGCGTCCGTTCGGGGGAGGGTACTGTCAGGGTTCTGCCCTGACAGCCCTGTCTGTGTTGTCATTGTTTAATGTCTCTATGTTTGTCTTGTGCCTGAGCACATGGCTGTGTCTTTGTTTATGTTGGCCATGTGCTC
>NC_133380.1:23485613-23545431 GCF_049309525.1 Garra rufa
TCTTTTGTTTGTTATTTTTTTGACCCTGTCTTGTGACCGCCTTTATTTTGTTCTAGCTTATTCTAGCTTTTAGTTTAGTACTTTGTTTTTTTGTTTTTGACTTTTTCCAGTCTAGTTTTTTTGGGTTTTGTTTCTAGCTTTTTGATTTTATTTTCTTTGTTTCTTTTCTTTTCCCCTGTTATTACAGTTTTAGTCTTTTATTGTTTTTTTTTTTTCCCTGTGTGTTCTTGTTGTCTTGTTCTGTATCTTTGTGTTTGTCCTGTTCAGTGTCTTGTCTGTCCCCCCTGGCGGCTGCTCTCTGGACCTGGCTTACTGGACTGGTGGTTGTAGCTCTGGACCAGGCCCTATCGTTAATGCTCCATCTCCCTGACCCTGCTGCCCTGCCTTGCCTGGGTCCATCTCTGCTGTCTCCTGTCGTCTGTCCTGCCTCACAGTCAAGAACTTCCACGATCATCACCTCCCTGTTTGCACTCCCGTTCACTCAATAAATGTTCAATTTCCGCTCATTCTGCATTTGGGTCTTTTTCTAGTGTTCTGCGGAGCCAGACCGTGACAGAACGAACCAGCCAACCGAGGACCCAGCAGAATGAGCATCAAGTTTGTTCCACCCGCTACCATCGAGGAGTATCTGGCGCTCCAGCAGGCAGTGGCGTCCCTTCGCCAGCAGGGCAGAGAACCTCGGTCCTATTCCCAGTTCTTCTGGACCATGGCAAGGGGTCTGGATTATGACGACACGGCCCTTAAAGAGGCTTTCAACCTCACCTTGGATGACCCCTTGCCACGATGGGAGATGGAGCAACTACGTATTCTGGACTTTTGGGGCTTCTCTAATTATTTGCACCATCGCAAGGACTGGCAAATCCTGAACCCCCCGGAGGATGTCGGCAGTGACCAGCCTACCCTTCTTTCCCCTCCAAGTCAAGTCCACCATCATCTTCTGACTCCCACAAGAATACGGAGGGATCGTAGGAAGAGGGCGGCTCGAGCTGCTGCGTCTGCCAGGGTGCCAGTCCCTGCTCCAGCCCCTGAGTCCGCTCCAGTGTCTGCTCCAGCCCCTGAGTCCGCTCCAGTGTCTGCTCCAGCCCCTGAGTCCGCCCCAGTGTCTGCTCCAGCCCCGGTGTCGGCTCCAGCCCCTGAGTCCGCTCCAGTGTCGGCTCCAGCCCCTGAGTCCGCTCCAGTGTCGACCCCTAAGAAGAAGTGCAAACCCAAGAGGAAGAGAGCAATCCAGAACTTTGTCCTACCCTCAGAATCCTCCGAACCCGCTCAAATCACACTGGAGCCCGCCGAGCCCATTGTAATTAATCCTGATCCACCTAAATCCACTCCAGACATCCAAGGGCCGGTCAAGTCGTCTGCGGTCATTCTTGAGCCAAGTCAAGACACCGCCTCACTTCATAAGCCAAGTCAAGACCCAGCTTCACTACCTAAGCCAAGTCAAGACACAACCTCTCTCCCTAAGCCCAGTCCAGAAACAGGCTCACTTCCTAAGCCAAGTCTTGACACAGCTTCTCTTCCTGAGCCCTGTCAGGACACTGTCTCGCTTCCTGAGGCAGGTCATCACACGGCCCCGCATTCTGCGTCAAGTCGGGACTCGACTTCACATCCTGAGTCAAACCAAGACATTATTTCTCGTTCTAAGTCTGGCCAAGACACCGCTGCACCTCCTGAGTCCAGTCAAGTTGCAGAGGTTCTAGTAAGCTCTAGTCCTGTCACAGCTGTTTTTTCAATGTCCAGCCAGGTTACAGCTGATCCCTTGAATTCAAGTCAAGTCATAGCTGTCTCGCCCGAGTCAAGTCACGTCTCGCCCGAGCTTCCTGAGTTTCCGGCCAAGATGGCCGTTGACCCCGAATCCCCGGCCAAGATGGCCGCCAACTCTGACGCCCCGGCCAAGATGGCCGCTATTCCTGAGTTTCCGGCCAAGGAGGCCGTCTATCCTGAATCCCTGGACAAGATGGCCGCCAACTCTGAGTCCCCGGCCATGAAGGCCGCCATTCCTGTGTTCCCGGCCAGGGAGGCCACCAAGTCAAGATCCCCGGCCAAGGAGGCCGCCGACCCCGAGTCCCCGGCCAAGGAGGCCGCCGACCCCGACTCTCCGGCCAAGATGGCAGCCGACCCCGACTCTCCGGCCAAGGAGGCCGCCGATCCCGAGTCCCCGGCCAAGGAGGCCGCCGATCCCGAGTCCCCGGCCCAGGAGGCCGCCGATCCCGAGTCCCCGGCCCAGGAGGCCGCCGATCCCGAGTCCCCGGCCCAGGAGGCCGCCGATCCCGAGTCCCCGGCCCAGGAGGCCGCCGATCCCGAGTCCCCGGCCCAGGAGGCCGCCGATCCCGAGTCCCCGGCCAGGATGGCCGTCAAGCAGGAGTTCCCGGAGTCAGCCCTCAAGCCAATTCCCGTAGCCCAGGAGGGCGTCCCTGATGCAGCCTTCAGACCTGATCCTGTTGCCCTGATGGGCATGCCCAAGGTAGCCCAAGACCTCAAGCCCAGTCCTAAGTTTCCCCAAGCTAGATGCCCCCATGGACCAAGAGGGGCTTCTGGTGGGGTTCCTGGGCCCACCATCCCTCCCCCAGTGCCGCCCAAGCCTGGTGGGCCTCCAAAGTGGCCTCCCCCTTGCTCGGTCCAAAGCCACTTCCCTGGACTTTTCCTTCCCACCCCTTTCCCTCCCTCAGTATTCCCTGGCTACCTTGGGTTCCCCAACCTAGCACCCCACCCACCCTCCCTGTTGGTACCCCCTTGGCACTTGCCCTTCCTGGACGCCTGGAGGCGTCCGTTCGGGGGAGGGTACTGTCAGGGTTCTGCCCTGACAGCCCTGTCTGTGTTGTCATTGTTTAATGTCTCTATGTTTGTCTTGTGCCTGAGCACATGGCTGTGTCTTTGTTTATGTTGGCCATGTGCTCCCCTTGTCCTGCCTCCTCGTTTTCTGTCACCACGCCCCCTTGTTTAGCCCTCATTACCTGAGTATCTTCACCTGTTTTTCTTGTCTGGTCCTCATTAGTCTTGATTGTCTGCACCTGATCCTCATGTGTCCTGTTCCTTTATATTGTGCTGTCTTCTCTGTTCTCACTGCTGGTTCGTTGCGTTTGCTTTCCGTGTTCTAGCATCTTTATAAGTCTTCACCTAGTTGTATTAATAGTATCATCTCTTTACTCCTTGTCAGTCTAGTTTCTCATTTAGTTCTTTTGTAGCATTTTGGATTTTTCTTTTGTTTGTTATTTTTTTTGACCCTGTCTTGTGACCGCCTTTATTTTGTTCTAGCTTATTCTAGCTTTTAGTTTAGTACTTTGTTTTTTTGTTTTTGACTTTTTCCAGTCTAGTTTTTTTGGGTTTTGTTTCTAGCTTTTTGGTTTTATTTTCTTTTGTTTCTTTTCTTTTCCCCTGTTATTACAGTTTTAGTTTTTTTATTGTTTTTTTTTTTTTTTTTTCCCTGTGTGTTCTTGTTGTCTTGTTCTGTATCTTTGTGTTTGTCCTGTTCAGTGTCTTGTCTGTCCCCCCTGGCGGCTGCTCTCTGGACCTGGCTTACTGGACTGGTGGTTGTAGCTCTGGACCAGGCCCTATCGTTAATGCTCCATCTCCCTGACCCTGCTGCCCTGCCTTGCCTGGGTCCATCTCTGCTGTCTCCTGTCGTCTGTCCTGCCTCACAGTCAAGAACTTCCACGATCATCACCTCCCTGTTTGCACTCCCGTTCACTCAATAAATGTTCAATTTCCGCTCATTCTGCATTTGGGTCTTTTTCTAGTGTTCTGCGGAGCCAGACCGTGACAGAAGATAAACACAATTTTAGTACAGTTATGCAATTTTATAATATTTTAGTATGTTTTAGTAGTGTTTTAGTATGTGGGTTAAAATTCTGTAATGTGTCGAGGTCGCTACCAAAACATTACTGTCACTACCGAAAATGTGCAGTCATAACCAAAATGTTTTGTAAAAATAAATGATATCGAGTCATCAACTAAGATTGTATGATAGTGTTTAGTTCAATGTATATTCAAACTAATGAATCCCTAACTTTGAAATCAGTATGATTAACTTTATACCTTTTACAAAAAAATTTGATTCAATATACAACAAATCTCATAAATCACACTTGAAATATTGGTAAAATTGTAACTGTTATTGATTTACATCTGGAAACCTTTTAATAAATAATAAAATAATAAAAATATTTACAAGGTAGATGTAAGCAAAATCTTAATAGGTCAATGTAAGCCTTCTTATTAAATTATATATTACTGTTTCAGTAGTGACAAATTTGGCGAGAGGACAAATATTCCAAAACTTTTTGAAAATACAATTTGAGAAGTAATGTGTACCTTGGATATTATACAATTTGCATACATACAAACTTGTGGAAAAACTCTGACTTTGCAGCAGTTCTGTAGAATGGCCCATATATTCTTTGTAAACTGCAATTATAACTAATCATTTTTTGCTTAATGTAACACCTGACGGAGATATCTCAGTAAACATTATATGCTCTTTCAAATGGCTGAGAGGCCTGTTATATTAACTAAACATAATGCAGCTCCTTAGTCAGACAAAAATGAGATATAACAACAGATTAATGGATTTTATTTCAACTTTTCAACATAAAAATCATCTAAACAACACATTTATGTGGCCTTGAAAACCATGTGAGAATGTGTTCCAGAGTGAAAGAAGACTAGTTAATATCTAACATAAAAAATAATAATAACAATGAAAAGGATAGCTCAGACAAGAAATAGGCTACAGGCTATTAAGGGTGAAATTAAACAAGTGCATTAGGTGTCATTTTACATGTTTTGACTGTATAATTCTAGCTCTCATCTCCATTTTCTCCCGCTCCTCTGATTAAACGCTTGTTCCCTCGTTTCCCTGTAGGCCCCTTTGGCTTGGTGAAGGCTTGTTTCAAAGCATGCTGCTTCGGGTAAACCTCTTCATACAGGAAATCCTCTGTCAGGCACTCTCCACTGTCAATCTCCATCTACACATGACATACAAATACATTCAGAATGTGGATACGTATGAGTATTTAATTGAAAGCAAATGTCAAAATGTTCAACAGCTATCTTAAAATGCGTACTTTACAGTATTGGGATCAACTGTTGCTGTTAGTGTACCTTTTTGGCGATCTCTATGTGATAGTCTCTCTCAACCTCATCCAGTAGTCGATTCTTACAGCTGGAGTACAGCATCCTTTCTTTGATGCTACAACTATTCCCAGGCATGGAGTAGATGAAAACTGGTCCACATATTCAAACACAAACATGACGAACATTAGATTTGAAGAATCTTTAGAGGCCAACTCTGATACTGGCAGAAAATAGTTCATATCTTGGCACTAACCTACAGCTTCCAGTGCCTGTCCTTGATGGGCGTGTTTGTACAGGAAAAAGTGGTATCGTGGGGTATCAGTGGGGATTCTGCTTGGCAGCTCTTTGGTCTCTGTGGGACTGGTGTGGACAAGCTCAATTGTCTCTCGCTCGGTGTCCAGCCTCTTCAAGATGATACAGTAAAAAGTGCTTTGTTATTGGGCTTAGAGATGATATGGAGTGCAGCAGGCATAATTTTCCATGTGATCATGTAAAAATGTACACTTTTAAAAGAAATTAATACTTTTATTTAGCAAGGATCCATTACCATGATACAAAGTGACAGTAATGACATTTATGTTACAAAACTTCAGATATATGCATATGTATGTAGAACTTACTAGTTGAATGTAATTGACGCGTTTGAGTTTAAGTTGCTGTAAAGCGTGTTTAGCCTCTTCTTGCAATGGAAACGCCAAACCCTGCAAAGTTGGATTTTTACTCTCCACACTGATCTCTGTCTGTATCGAAAAAACATATAAGACACATAAGGATATTATTTACAGTTGAAGTCAAAAGTTTACATACACCTTGCTGAATCTGCAAAATGTTATTTTACCAAAATAAAAGTTATTTTTTATTTAGTACTGACCTGAATAAGATATTTCACATAAAAGACATTTACATGATACAAACACTCACTGATGCTTCAGAAAGATAACACGATGCATTGTAAGCCAGGGATGAAGATCAGGGTAAATTTAAGTTATTTTGTTCTTTGGGGAACATGTAAATATCTTCTGTAGCTTCTGAAGGGCAGAACTAAATGAAAAAAATATATATTATATTTAGGCAAAATAAGAAAAATGTAGACATTCTCATTCCGTTCAAAAGTTTTCACCCTCCGGCTCTTAATGCATCGTTTTCCTTCTGAAGCATCAGTGAGTGTTCGAACCTTCTGTAATAGCTGCATATGAGTCCCTCAGTTGTCCTCAGTGTGAAAAGATGAGTCTCAAAATCATAGAGTCATTTTTGGAAAGGGTTCAAATACACAAAAATGAATTCTATAGAATAACGGGTAACACTTTATAATAACTATCCGTTATAACTAGTTAATAGATCATTAATAAACTGTTAGTTAATGGGTTATAAATGACTTGTTAAATAGCAGTTAATAGTTTGTTAATTATTTATAACTATCCGTTATAACTAGTTAATAGACCATTAATAAACTGTTCGTTAATGAGTAATAAATGACTTGTTAAATAACAGTTAATAGTTTGTTAATTATTTATAACTGTGCCTTATAGATAGCCAATAGATAACTTACAAGCTGTTAGTTAACAAGTTATAAATGACTTGTTAACTGTATTTTAATGATTTATAACTATACCTAATAAATTAGTAATAGATCACGAACAAGCTGTTAGTAAATTATTTACTAAAGACTTGTTAAGTATCATTTAATAGTTTATATATGTTATTGGGACGTTATTCTAAAGTTGCAACTATTCTTCATTTATTAACTGTTAGTAAATGAGGAATAGTTGCAACTTTAGAATAACGTCCCAATAACATACATAAGCTAATAACTAACACTTAACTAATACATTAAGACACACTTTACAGATCAGTTGTTCATAGTTAACCATCTACTAATAAAAGTGAAACATGGTAGAACAGCAAATGGATCGCCGCTGGTTCACTCAGTATAGAGGGTCCAAGGTGTGATAAAACATGTTCGTATCAATAATGCCAATGGCTAGATTTTTATTTATTTTGTTTTCATGTTTAGCACAAAAAATGCCCAAACCTCAGAAAAGCCTATGGGTGGAACAAGGTTGAGGTACAAAAATTGTGTATTTTAAATATCACATCAAATTTCTGTAGCTTGAACTTGTTCCATCCATTGGCTGTTCTACAAAGTACAAAGTCACTGGTATTAGTAGATGGTTAACTATGAACAACTGATCTGTAAAGTGTGACTTAATGTATTAGTTAAGTGTTAGTTATTAGCTTATGTATGTTATTGGGACGTTATTCTAAAGTTGCAACTATTCCTCATTTACTAACAGTTAATAAATGAAGAATAGTTGCAACTTTAGAATAACGTCCCAATAACATATATAAACTATTAAATGATACTTAACAAGTCTTTATTAAGTAATTTACTAACAGCTTGTTCGTGATCTATTACTAATTTATTAGGTATAGTTATAATCATTAAAATACAGTTAACAAGTCATTTATAACTTGTTAACTAACAGCTTGTAAGCTATCAATTGGCTATCTACAAGGCACAGTTATAAATACTTAACAAACTATTAACTGTTATTTAACAAGTCATTTATTACTCATTAACTAACAGTTTATTAATGGTCTATTAACTAGTTATAACGGATAGTTATTATAAAGTGTTACCGAATAACGGGCAGTTTAACTGTTCAAGACAAACAAGGGACTAATGAACACTACACAAAAAACTCTGCGGATCATTCAGGTAACAACACGGTATTAAGAAGCCCCTTTCTAGCCCGTACTCATCTAACAACGCCTGATATATGGTATTTTTGAGCACTTCCTATGTCGATCTGCCTCCTTAGGATGAATCACTTGTTGTATTCCCCAATTGTAAGTCGCTTTGGATAAAAGCGTCTGCTAAATGAATAAATGTAAATGTAAATGTAAGAATCAAGTGTACGTAAACTTTTTAACTGGGTCATTTTTATAAATTGTCAGTACTAAATTAAAAATACTATGCATTTTGTATGATCCCTCTTATTTTGGTAAAATAATCAACATTTTGCAGATTCTGCAATGTGTATGTAAACTTTTGACTTCAACTGTATATAAAATGTTAATCTGTAACATTAACATTTCTAATAATTTTGCAAATAGTGAGCTGAAGCTACCTTTGCTTGTCCACTAACAGTGGCAACTCGTCTCCGCTCGTCCTGAATAGAAAAGTAAAAAAAAATTTGTGAAAATCTCCTTAATACTTAAGCACTCGAATACAAAATCAATCATAGGACACTTACCCGTGCCACTCTGTCCTGTTAGTTGCATTATTAAGAAATACGTTTGTTTATTAGATATTAATATACAGGCAGACAAGCTGTGAGATATCAGGTATTTACACATTTTTGACCTTCCTCACCTCTGTTATTTTAATCTGGTGGAGCTGTTGCTCAGCAGTAGTGAGAGGGGCTGGGCTGGAAGAGGAGGACATGTGTCGTAGATAACCTTGGAAACAGACGTCTTCCTGCAGGTCAGAAGAGTAAATAGTGCTTAGATGACACATCATCACACCTATAAACATGTGACCTGAAGAAACCTGAGCAAAGGTGAGTGCAGGGCACAAAAGAACATAGTAGGTTCATTGTTGTAAAACCAGTTATGAAAAATACATTTTAACAAAAGGTTTCACCAAATAAAGTTACATTCTTAAAAATAAAGGTTCCCATTTTTTGTCTTTTTTTACAGCAATGCTATATGGTTATAAAGGTATCCTTGAGTATTAAGACTTGGCATGGCTTAATATAATGTAATGATATCTCTTACTGAAATTTGTAGTAGAAAACCTATGAAAGATTTACATTAATTCCAAAACATCGTTTTAGACGATGCGCCATTATTTTGATGATGTAAAATGGTTGCACTCGATGAGCTACTGGCGCTACCTGTTGCTATTTTTACAGCAACACATCTCTGAAAATAAAATACTGATATGATGACCACAGCTACTGAATGAGCTTACAGGTGGTAATGGATATAAGTGGATATAATGGATATAAGTGTAGACTGTAAGTGTAGAACCAAATGCCCTACTATCGATTTTTCCCACAAGCGGTCTAAACATCCCCTGATATCGAGTGAAATTCGCGCTGAGAAACACCTTCAGTGGCCGCGGCGTCATGACAAGCGTGGACATGTTTACTTCCTGCCAGGATGACATCTAGCGTTTCTTGTCTCTGCCATTGGTAAACACTTTCAGTAGCTGTGGTCTACTAAAAGCCTCAAAGGCATCAGGGCTAAAGTGGAGAGAACAAAGACGCAAGTCTTTAGGAAGTTTTATTCATCCACAGTCATCTTTCCATTCTTTTCTCCTCTTCTTATCGCTAGGAGTGCAACCATTTTACATCATCAAAATAATGGCGCCCCCCATAGTCCAAAATATGTATAAAACGATGTGGATTTTAAATTAACGTAAATCTTTCATGGGTTTTCTACTACATATTTCAGTAACAGACATCATTCATGTTATATTAAGCCATACCTGGGGTTCACTTTAAAGGTTCTTCATGGAACCACAAAGAATATGAGGATTTTATGCAAAGCAGAAAACAAATGCAGGTAATTTGGCAGGAAAACACTATTCTATTCTATTCTGTTCTGTTCTGACTAGTCAGTTGTCCCAGGCATCACATAATTATAAATAATAAGCTATTAATTAAATAATCTTTAGGGTTAATCATAGAATTTCTGCAATCAGATTCTCTAAATGTATTGTTTTTTTGTTGTTCCTATTTGCTCCAAAAGCAAAAGAAAAAAAAGTCTATGAGTGTTTCCATGACTATCCAAAAAAAAAATCATGTCCATCACATTTTCTTAGTTAAACATTACTTAAACATTCTAATTTATATTTTTACATTAATGAAGTAATCAATATTCTGTTTATTAAGGCCAAGCATGGATCTAATCAAGTTAGCGTTTTTAAGCATTTTATATTTATTCCAACATAATAACTCAAAGCAGTAACAATTTAAACAATATATTTTATTTGTGAACTTAGGTTCAGCTATTCTTTTTAATAGTTACCTTTTAACTATTTAAAAAATTTTCAGATCATCAACCAATAAAGCTCCATAAATATTGGTTAACAGACACGGAAATTTACTTTAAATGTCACCAAGCTGATTACTCACTATAAAAACTCCCAAAGATCATGTTTTCAGGTCATTTTAAGTCTTATTTTGATGTTGTGATTTTAGTGATTAAAGTGATTATATCTAAGTGTGTGAGTTGTTTACGTTTTTAAATTAGTCTTCTCATTAACGCTATTATATTGTTCATTCAGACTGATTCACGAATGCAGAATGCGCACGAACAGGAGGCGGGATTTATCACATGAACCAATCACAGCCAAACATAACCAGTATTATCAAATCGTATCGCGATGGAGGCATTGCCTCCTCTCACATGACTTTCCCCCATTCATTCTCAGTTACCCCCCACCAAACTCACCACACACTTTTTTAGGGGGTCTGTTAAAACTCAAGGGGCTCAGGGGAGGTGAGAGAGATGCGGACTCCTGCTGTAATTTTACCTGCTGGTGTCACTGTTGCATAATGTCTCTTTTAAAAAAAAGAGTGTTTTATACATTTTGTAATGTTATATTTTGTAACATCGGTGTTGTTTTATTTTTGTACTATGAATTTTTCTCATCTAATAATTTGAGGAGATACTGCCTCCCTTGCCTCCTCAGAGGAAACGCCCCTGATATATATATTGTATATTTTTATAAAGTGAAAAGTAATAAACCCCTGTCTACACACCTGGACTGTTCCAAACAGTTCATCATTGAGGTGACTTCCTCCAAACTCTTTCTTCAGTGTGGCTCGGGTAGCAGCATACACCATCTTTAACCTCACCTGTGTAGTGCAGAATGAATGGTATTGTCACCCAGAAGGGTAATTCACAGTATTTTAAACCCAAGGGAACTACAGGGAAGATTATTTATAGAGTATGAGGGTGAGAGTTTGTATTGAGCGTACACATTTCACTTTATCATGTGTTTCCTACTTACTGGTGACTGGTCTGGTGACCAGGAGATAAACAGCCACTCATATCCCAGCTGGTTCTGTGAGTCGAGGCGGTAAAGGATATAACAGGGTTCTAGACCGTCCAGCATGGGCAGGACACATGCGTCATAGTCCTGATCCCAGCTCTGAGACACCTCTCTGTACGCTCCCAACACCAGCTGCTCTGAAACACACACAGACAGATACACACACATACACACCTTATAACACACACCCTAACTACTCGGAGTGGCCCCAGATAAATGAGCCGACTATCACTATTGGTCCAAAAACAGCACGGTGCCATGAAGCTGTTATCATACACTGCATGTATAACATTCCACATTTATCTTAACATTTACTTGACATTCTTTAGGGTCAACAAGTGACTGAAATACATCTGATAGGATAAGCATATGCACTTTTTGCATTACAAATGCAAAACATTAAACCAAATGCAATGTATTTTAGAAGAAAAGCACACATCTATAAAAAATATTGTAAGGTTTTAAATTACCTTTAATATCTGATAAAGCTGCAATTAAAAGAAATTTGCACCCAAACACTTTTTTCTTTTAGACAAATACAATCAGAGTTTTATTCAAACTTGTCCTGGATCTCATGAGCTTTATAATGGCAGTGAATGGGTGTTGAGATTTTGAAGTCCAATAAAGTACTCCCATCCATCATAAAAAACACGGCTCCAGGTGGTTAGTAAATGCCTTCTAAAGCAAAGTGTTGCGTTTGTGTAAGAATAATATCCATATTTAAAACTTCACTTCTTACTCGAGCTTACGCTACACCTACATCCTTGTCATCTGATGGAATGGCACTCTCTCGTGAATGTGTGTACGAGAGCGGAAGCTAGAGATTACGGTTTATGAAATTATTTAAACAGATTCACTTTAGAAGGCCTTTATTAACCCCCTAGAACAGAGTAGAGTACTTTTTATGATGGAAGGATGGACTTTATTGGACTTCAAAATCTCAACACCCATTCACTGCCATTATAAACCTTAGAAGAGCCAGGACTTTTTTAAATATAACTCCAATTGTATTCGTCTGAAAGAAGAAAGTCATATTCACCTAGGATGCTTTGAGGGTGAGTAAATCATGGGGTAATTTTTGGGTAAACTATCCCTTTAAGTGCATTTAAAATATATTACTGAATAGCACTCTACAGCTGAAATTTTTATCAAGTGGCCTACTGACATGTGCTTTAGTATGTTAGTTCACACATCAAAATAAAGGTAGCATGACAGATGATTAAAACATAACAAATTAAAATAAATTAAAATTCAAATTTTAATTTGACTACTGCAAAATGCGCTTTTTTAAAGTGTACTTTAAAAAGTTTCAAGAACCAGTCATGAACGTATAATCTTAAATTGTACACTTAAATGGCCTTTTATTAAGATTTGAAATAAACTACAAGTTCACATTCAATAAAATTAAGTAAAAAAACCTTACTAAAATTACCTTTTTGGTTCAAATAAATAGCAGAAATTACTGATATGGCCAGCCTATGATATTCTAAGTAATATTTTAGAACCTGAATTACTCTACAGTGTGTTAGATTTTTTTTTAAACATTGATGTGAGGCCTGATTAATTAATTGGCAAGGGTAAATCATATTTTTGCTTAAACAAATCCATCCTGTGGGTACTGAAATACTAATATTAAACTACAGATACAGATGGTCTCACAAACAAATGTTCCTACTCACCGCTCCTTATAACAATCTTCACCACTCTGATAGCTCCTCTTTTCGCCTTCACGAGGAACTCTCTCAAGTCTGGAGTTGCTGGATACAACAGAGACAGGATACAGTGAATAAACCTAACAATTATTTTATGCCACAAACCTACATAGTATACATACAGTTGGAGTCAAACGTTTACATATACTTGATTCTTAAAACTGTGTTGTTAACTGATTTTTTTTTTTTTTGTGATAGTTGTTCATGAGTCCCTTGTTTGTCATGAACAATTAAACTGCCTGCTGTTCTTCAGAAAAATGCTTCAGGTCTCACAAATTCTTTGGTTTTTCAGCATTTTTGTGTATTTGAACCCTGACTGTATGATTTTGACATCCACCTTTTTACACTGATGACAACTGAGGGACTCATATGAAACTATTACAGAAGTTTCAAACACTCACTGATGCTCCAGAAGGAAACACAATGCATTAGGAGCTGAGAGGTGAAAACTTTTGAACAGAATGAAGATGTGTACATTTTCCCTAAATATCATATTTTTTTTCATTTAGTACTGCCCTTCAGAAGCTACAGAAGATACTTAGGGATGTTTCCCAGAAGAAAAAATAAGTTAAATTTACCCTGATCAATTAATACATTGTGTTTCCTTCTGAAGCATCAGTGAGCATTTGAACTTTCTGTAATAGTTGCATATGAGTTGTTATATAGTAATTGTTGGAAAGGGTTCAAATACACAAAAATGCTGAAAAACCTAAGAATTTTTGGGACCCCGAAGGAATTTTCTGAAGAACAGCGGCCATTTTAACTGTTCAGGACAAACAAGGGACTCATTAACAACTATCACTAAACAAAAAAACACCGCTATGGATCCTTCAGGTAACAACACAGTATTAAGAATCAAGTGTATGTAAACTTTTGAACAGGGTCATTTTTATAAATTCAACTATTATTTTCACTTGTAGACTATATGTAAATGTCCTTTATGGGATAAAATCGTTTTCAGGTCAGTACTAAATAAAAAATAACATGCATTTAGTATTATCCCTCTTATTTTGGTAAAATAATTAACATTTTGCACATTCTGCAAGGTGTATGTAAGCTTTTGACTTCAACTGTACATAGTATTCTTACATTAGATCACTAAGAAAATTGACTGAAACAAAGGAAATTTTACACTGCTTCCACACTGTGCGGCCTGTGCCTCATTCTTGGCCTCACCATGGTAACAGGGCATCAGGACTCATAAATGATGTAGGTGCAGGTGAGATGGATGAGGAGCGGCGCTTCCGCCCGTAAGCTTAAATTACCTCCCATCATCATTCACATAAAACCCTGCCTAATATTATCTCTCTATTTTAAACCTATATAACTATATATACCATTATATGTAGTTTAAAACCAAAAGATAGTTTGATAAAACCCAGAATTAAGCAGAACTATCAATATAGTAACTTTTTATTTTTTAAACATATAATTCCATTTGCTTTTAGATGTACACATTTGCACACGGACTCTATGGAAATTTAAAAAGTTTAATGCAAAGATTTTTCAAATCTAGAGCTTTGTTCCAAATGTGCCTCTATTTAACTTTATTGCATGTCTTTATAGTTTATATTACACTTCAAACTCAAAATGCATTATTTTCTTTCACTAAAAAGAATAAAAATATAAAATGATTACTCTAAATTGTATAATCCACATGGACTGCAGTGTACTGAAATAAAGATCTCATTGTGCTCACCATGGATACCCGTCTGGTGCGACATCCCAAGTCCCGTTGATGCTCCAGCTCAGTCCGAATTCCAGTCGAAACTCCCACGTTGTCCTCCTATTGTCTTCAGTGGCACTGCTATCTGTGCCCAGCAGTGTGGTCCAACTCACTTCCGTACAATGACATCAACGCCCCTTAAGCATCTTACCTGGGGAATCCTGTTTGAAACTCGATCTGCGGAACTGAGGAAGATGTGTAGCCTAATATTACACCTGTCAAGGGATGGGTTCCAGCACACCACCTATCTAGTATTATTCACCCATCACCAGTGGCCCTTATGGGGTATAAAGTGGATGTCAACATCTGATATCTGTGATGAGCTGCATGAGGCTTCTCTAGTGTAAAATAAAAGGAAACTGAGAGTCTGGACACTGGACATTATCTGTTTGTCTCCGCTCTTCTACAAACGGTTATGCCACGCTCCATTTGTGAAAAGAAATGGCACATTATCACTCACAAACATCGAGGACCTGATAGGAGCATATGAACCAGAGGCCTGTGGGAGCTCAAATTCCACCAGGCTGTCATGAGATACCATGCAGGCGGCTGCTGACCCCCAACCAGCAGGACAGGCAGTTCATTTAGACGACCTAACCAGCTATCGAAAAGCCGTTTCAGACCGTCAAGGTATTCTTTAGACCACTCTTAGAGATTTAGCATGAGGTTTGAGATTTGAGCAAAAGGAAAGATGTTACTGTGTTCTAAAAAGTGTTTTTGGGGGGTTTATTGCATTAGAGCATATACCAGACAAAAAGGTTTAAATCTGATATTATGCATTTGTATAAAGACAGAAAGAGAGAGAACATACCTGTGAGTTTTTTAGTGCTGGCTTCATGTTTAATTCACTCAGCTGTGAGCACAAACCCAGCCATTATTCATTATTCACGCGCAGCCCTCCCTTCAAAGATATACACATGCTCTGCACACAAAGATTCTCTTTCTTCTTCACACCACATTTTTTTAATATAAGATATTGGACTATAGACTTGTCCGTATGCATTGCTAGACAATATTTAAGAGGAACATGCCTTGTTTTTTAGACACCTATAAAGGGATAGTTCAACCAAAAATGAAAATTCTGTCATTCTGTCACCCGTAAGACCTCCGTTCATCATCGGAACACAAATCTGAGAGCTTTCTGACCCTGCATAGACAGCAATGCAACTGAAATGTTTCCAAAAACACTGTAAGGACATTGTTAAAATAGTCAACCATAATTTTACGAAGCTATGAGAATACTGTTTGTGTGCAAAGAAAACAAAAATAACATCTTTAAGTCACATACCTCCGCAATTATCGAGAGTACCATGACACATGGACTGTTTTACCAATGTCCTTACAGCGTTTCTGGGCCTGGGAACATTTCAGTTGCGTTGCTGTCTATACAGGGTCAGAAAGCTCTTGAATTTCATAAAATATATCCTCATTTGTGTTCTGAAAACGAATGAAGGTCTTATGGGTTTAGAATGACACGAGGATGAGTAATTAATGACAGAATTTTAATTTTTGGGTGAACTTTCCTTTTAAGAAAGCATGAATAATGACAAACGTTATACTGTTGTTCGTATATAATTTACTGACAACTAAGGCCAAAGTCCCTTTTAAAGTACAGTGCCTTGCGAAAGTATTTATACCCCTTCATTTTTTTTTTCACATTTTGTTATGTTGCTGCCTTATGTTAAACTACTTTAAATTACTTTTTTCCCACATCAATCTACACTCCCTACTCCATAATGGCAAAGCAAAAAATAGGTTTTTAAAATTTGAGCAAATTTATTAAAAATAAAAAACTGAAAAGATCCCTTTGCATAAGTATTCATACCCTTTTCTGGGACACTTGAAATTTAGCTCAGGAGCATTCATATTGCTTCTAGATGTTACTACACTTCGAGTGGAGTTAAACTGTGGCAATGAGTATGATTTAGAAAGGCACACACCTCTCAGAAAACGTCTAACAGCTGAAAATGCATATCAGAGAAAAAACCAAGTCCTGAGGTCAAAATAACTGCCTGTAGAGCTCAGTGACAGACTTGCGTTAAGGCAATGATCTAGGGAAGAGTTCAGAAAAAAATCTGCTGCATTGAAGGTTCACAGAAGCATGTAGCCTCCATTATCCATAATAGAGGACGATTGGAACAACTAGGACTCTAGAAAATGTCTGACAGAGCTTGAGAGGTGAAAAGGTGAGGCAAAGAATGGCAGATAATTGCCAAATGCAGATGTGCAAAGCTTGTCACATCATACCCAAAAAGACTTGAGGCTGTAAAGGTGCTTCAACTACTGAGTTAAGGGTATGAATACTTATGCAATGTACTTATTTCAGTGTTTTATTTTTAATAAATTTGTAAAATTTGCACATCTGGTTTTTGCTTTGTCATTATTATGGTGTATGGAGTGTAAATTGATGTGGGGAAAAAACTAATTTAAAGCAGTTTAACATAATGCTGCTACAAAACAAAATGTGAAAAAAATGAGGGTATGAATAATTTTGCAAGGCACTGTATATTTAAAGTCTTTGCTAGAGCTGAAATCTTGTTTAGAACTATAGTTCCAATAACAATTTTTATGACTCTCATGTGATGGTTCTTTGTGAATCAGGAACATGCAGCGTGCCCAATCGTCTGATTCTCCTAACAGACTCTCATGAGCCAATTCCAGTGAAACATTTTGTGGATAAAATATGTGAACATGTTTTGGTTTGTTTTGTATTTTTATGTAATATTTTTATTCATAAGTGAGATCAGTATGATTTTTAATGTTTTAATTTTTGTTATGCTCATAAGGCTGCATTTATTTGATCAAAATTGCTGAAAAACAGTAATGTTGTGAAATATATCAATGTTGGAAACAGTTGTGCTGCTAAATTAATATTTCTTTTGGAACCTGTAAATATATTTTTCAGGATTCTTTGATGAATAAAAAGTTAAAAAAGAACAGCATTTATTCAAAATAAATCTGTAAGTCTTTGTTATCACTTCTTTTTATCAATTCAACACATCCTTGGTCAATGAAAGTATTAATTTCTTTTATTTATATATATATATATATATATATATATATATATATATATATATATATATATAAGTATCACAAATCAGCATATTAGAATAATTTCTGAAGGATCATGTGACACTGAAGACTGGAGCAATGGCTGATGAAAATTCAGATTTGCATCACAGGAATAAATTACATTTTAAACCATATTCACCTAGAAAACAGTTATTTTACATTGAAATTATATTTTTGCAATATTACATTTATTTCTGGATTTTTGATCAAATAAACACAGCCTTGATGAGCATAAGAAATGTCTTTAAAAACCATTAAAAATCTTCTGAACAGCAGTGTATTTATTATATATTTGTTTAATATCACTCTGCCCATGTCTTTTATTTTGAATTGCACTAATATCAGACATCCACTAAAATTACCTTTTTTTGGTGAAAAGAAATTTCTCAAATGGCTCAAAAGCAAAATTAGTTTGTATTTATCTCAATGACATTTATACATGTTAAGTATGACTTGAGCGTCCAAAATACTTATTGGGGTAGCTGTATCATATATATTTATGACCAACCTAATAACATTCCTAGTAACATTTTAACATTAATTACAAACTGATCTGAGGGATGACTCATGAATTGTGACCCTGGACCACAAAACCAGTCATAAGAGTACATTTTTGAGATTTTGAGAATTATATATTTTTGGTTTGTTAGTATAGGACTATTTGGCCTAGATACCAAAAATCTGAATCTGAGAGTAAAATAAAAATCAAAATACTGAGAAAATCGCCTTTAAAGTTGTCCAAATGAAGTTCTTAGCAATGCATATTACTAATCAAAAATACATTTTGATATATTTACGGTGGGAAATTTACTAAATATATTCATGGAACATGATCTTTACTTAATATCCTAATGATTTAAAAGAAAAATCGATCATTTTGACCCATATAGTGACTTCATAATTCATATATCATATAATGATATAATACTTGAAAAAGACTCAATTGTTGAATCAAAAACGTAGCGTGTTCAGCTAATTCGATTCCTGAACTAATCTATTGATCTGATTTTTCTGATGTAATATATTATAGCTGATCACGCTGACCAATGACTTTTATTTTGAACTGTTGTTCATTCAGTGGTACTTCATGCTCATCTGGTCGTTTTACTTATGTGTTATGTGTTCAGTTTGTTACTTAGCTTTAGCAGTGACACTCACATTTTAATCGGACAAATACGCCTGTGAGTACTGTAAGATCTCGGGGCTCAGGTTTGGTGGAAAGGGAGGTTTGAACTACTTATCTGTGAAAATGCGACATACACGTGAGCTGACATTTACGATGCTTCTGAGAGCGTATGCTACAGCTTCAAAGACAGAGACTGTCGCTTCTAACGGGAAAACAGGACTTAAAGCAGCAGATATCGCGAACAAACTCCGGAGTGAAAAGGACATTCGAGCAAATGACAAAAACGAGGTTGGCTACGTTTGTTTATGCATGTATACTTTGACTTAAGTGTTTTTATGTGCAACCATTTAGGTTCCGTCTTTTTTCGTTCCTCTCCAAAGGTTCCGGTCTCACCTCTACAAAACAGAGTAAATGAACTCAAACAGTTCAGTCAGCAGCTACAGTCTGTTCACCCCAGTGTGCTCGCAAAAGCTCTTTATAGAGGCATTCTTTATCAAGACCAAAACATAATCGCCATAAATAAACCATATGGCGTGCCTCTGCATAGTGAGTATTTGATGTCTCATTAAACCTCTAATTTTTGATTAAATAAATGTACACACTAACAGTCAAACGTTTTTGAACAGTAAGATTTTTATGTTAATTATATAGGTTTTTTCTTCTTACCAATTTGATATAAGTACAGCATAATAGTAAAATGTTGTAATATTTAAAATAACTGGTTTCTATTTGAATATATTTTAAAATGTAATTTATTCCTGATTTCAAAGCTGAATTTTTAGCATCATTACTCCAGTCCTCAGTGTCACACGAGTCTTTAGAAATCATTCTAATATTCTAATTTGCTGCTCAAAAAACATTTATTATTATGTTGAAAACATGCGAATAGAAAGCTCAGAAGAACATAATTGATCTGAAATCGAAATCTTTTGTAACTTTATAAATGTCTTTATCATCACTTTTGATCAATTTAAAGCATCCTTGCTAAATAAAAGTATTTCTGTAATTTCTTTCCCAAAAAGCGTCTTATAGTGTATCATGTTACAAAAGCTTTTTATTTCAGATAAATGCTGATCTTTGGATCTTTGTGTTCATCAGATAATTCTGAAAAAAATGTACTCAACTCTTTTAATATTGATGATAATAATAATAATACCTTTTTTGCATAACAATTTAGCATATTTGAATGATTTCTAAAGGATCATGTGACACTGAAGAAATGATGCTGAAAATTGAAAGCAGTTATTTTAACTAGTAAAAATATTTCACAATATTACTGCTTTTGCTGTATTTTGGATGTAATAAATGCAGGCTTGGTGAGCAGAAGAGACTTCTTTAACAAAAAAACATTAAGAACCTTTGACTGGTAGTGTATTATATTTTGTTTCAATAATATTTATTCTATAATACTTTGTATTTTCACAGTACTAACAGTATTCACCTTTAAATGATGCACTCATTTATTTCTATATAAAATATACAAAATTAATACAATAAGTAATTTCAAAGTAATTTCAGATGTAACTACTTACTATTAATAGGTTTTGCATTTGGATATTTTTAGATATTATTAAATCATGGCTGAGTTATAGATTGTACTTCAAAACATTGCTCTATATTTTTTGTACATTTGATATATGTATTATTTATTATCGCAATCATTTTTTACGGTAAAGCTTACAAGTCACTTTTTTTTAAAACACATTTGTTTGTTTTTTTGGTGTGTGTTTATATTGTAAGTGTCACAAAAGTCCACAAGTTTCATACCATTCCAATAAAGTAAAAAACGTTTTAAAATTTAAAATCCAAAATGTGTTTTTTTTTTGTCTAAAATGACAGAAGACCACCAGGTTTAAATAAAGTCCATATAAGTGCATGCCCATCATGATTGCAGAATATAACATTGGATATACTAACATGCTCTTTAATTTCCTTGCTCCATTCTCATAGATGTAGATGGCATCAGAAACAGCATTGTAGAATGTCTGCCTTTGCTAGCAAAGATAACTGATGGCATGCAGGAAGGATCGCAACTGCACTTTTGCCATAGTCTGGAAAAAGAAAATACTGGTGTTTTAATCCTGGCTAAAACAGAGGAATCTGCTGAACATGTTCAAACACTCATCAGATCGCACAAAGTGGAAAGGAAATACTTGTAAGTTAAACTTCAAAACCCGCACTTTTTGTCTTACTATCACTAAATGCAGTTAGTTTGATAGTAAACCTCTGTGGTCTCTCATTACCTTTTGCTTAATGATAATTGATTCTCTTGTACATTAAACATAATCCTATTTGTTTGTTCAGGGCGGTCACTGTAGGTGTGCCTGTTCCATCTGAGGGAGTGATTGACATTCCCATTATAGAGAAGGAAGTCACGGGACCTCAGCCGCACTTTAAGGTAATATAATGTACAGTCGTGGCCAAAAGTTTTGAGAATGACACAAATATTAGTTTTCACAAAGTTTGCTGCTAAACTGCTTTTAGATCTTTGTTTCAGTTGTTTCTGTGATGTTCTGAAATATAATTACAAGCACTTCATACGTTTCAAAGGCTTTTATCGACAATTACATCACATTTATGCAAAGAGTCAGTATTTGCAGTGTTGGCCCTTCTTTTTCAGGACCTCTGCAATTCGACTGGGCATGCTCTCAATCAACTTCTGGGCCAAATCCTGACTGATAGCAACCCATTCTTTCATAATCACTTCTTGGAGTTTGTCAGAATTAGGGTTTTTGTTTGTCCACCCGCCTCTTGAGGATTGACCACAAGTTTTAAGATCTGGGGAGTTTCCAGGCCATGGACCCAAAATATCAATGTTTTGGTCCCTGAGCCACTTAGTTATCACTTTTGCCTTATGGCACGGTGCTCCATCGTGCTGGAAAATGCATTGTTCTTCTCCAAACTGTTGTTGGATTGTTGGAAGACGTTGCTGTTGGAGGGTGTTTTGGTACCATTCTTTATTCATGGCTGTGTTTTTGGGCAAAATTGTGAGTGAGCCCACTCCCTTGGATGAGAAGCAACCCCACACATGAATGGTCTCAGGATGCTTTACTGTTGGCATGACACAGGACTGATGGTAGCGCTCACCTTTTCTTCTCCGGACAAGCCTTTTTCCAGATGCCCCAAACAATCGGATAGAGGCTTCATTCGAGAATATGACTTTGCCCCAGTCCTCAGCAGTCCATTCGCCATACTTTTTGCAGAAGATCAATCTGTCCCTGATGTTTTTTTTGGAGAGAAGTGGCTTCTTTGCTGCCCTTCTTGACACCAGGCCATCTTCCAAAAGTCTTGGCCTCACTGTGCGTTCAGATGCGCTCACACCTGCCTGCTGCCATTCCTGAGCAATCTCTGCACTGGTGGCACTCCGATCCCGCAGCTGAATCCTCTTTAGGAGACGAGCGCTGGACTTTCTTGGACGCCCTGAAGCCTTCTTAACAAGAATTGAACCTCTTTCCTTGAAGTTTTTGATGATCCTATAAATTGTTGATTTAGGTGTAATCTTAATAGCTACAATATCCTTGCCTGTGAAGCCATTTTTATGCAACACAATGATGGCTGCACGCGTTTCTTTGCAGGTCACCATGGTTAACAATGGAAGAACAATGATTTCAAGCATCACCCTCCTTTTAACATGTCAAGTCTGCCATTCTAACCCAATCAGCCTGACATAATGATCTCCAGCCTTGTGCTCGTCTACATTCTCACCTGAGTTAACAAGACGATTACTGAAATGATCTCAGCAGGTCCTTTAATGACAGCAATGAAATGCAGTGGAAAGTATTTTTCGGGATTAAGTTAATTTTCATGGCAAAGAAGGACTATGCAATTCATCTGATCACTCTTCATAACATTCTGGAGTATATGCAAATTGCTATTATAAAAACTTAAGCAGCAACTTTTCCAATTTCCAATATTTATGTAATTCTCAAAACTTTTGGCCACGACTGTATTTATAAAAACGTTCATATAAAGTGATTCATAATCCCTTTATAATCAGTGGATCCTCTGTAGTGAATGGATGCCATCAGAATGACCGTTTAAACTGCTGATGAAAACATCACAATAATCCACAAGTTATCCACAACACTTTAGTCCATCAGTTAACATCTTGTAAAGTGAAAATCTGTGTTTGTAATCCATCATTAAGATGCTTAAAACTTCAAACAAGTCCTCCATCCATTACATGAGGCTCTATAAAAGCAGACGGAATCGTGAAATTCAGTCATAAAAATTTAATTTAATGAGTAGTGCGGAATGTTACTGAAATTGCCAAATTTGCAATGAATAAATTAAAGGTAGGTCAGTATGCTTAAATCAAAATGCGATATGGACAAGTGTCTTTGAATATTAAGCCGCAAACATACTATTTAAATTTGAATCCTGCATGTTCTGCATGTCTCTGTGTGAATGAATGGCGCGGACGCGGTTTTGTTTGTTATACGCATACTGAAGCGCATAAGATGCTCACAGTTTCAGCCTCTGCCGCCTCAGTATATGAGCACATAAATACATAAACATAATCTCTAGAACTGCTCTGAAAGTCACTTCATGAGCATTTTACTGTTTCTTTTGAGAAAAATTATTGTTGTATCATATACAAACAGAACCTAAAGGTCTTCACAGCACCCCGTCAAAATAAAAGTTTGGTTTAACTTGAAGAAACTGTGACAGAAATATATGATTTAATGTAATGATAGTACTAATACTAAAATTTGTATTAAAACATTACGTTTTAAGAAGTATTTATTAGAAAAATGTAAATACACAACACAGTATTTCTGGAAATAAATAAAATAACACTAAATATTTTGTAAAAATTAAATCAATTAATTAGAGATGCTTTTGATTAGTAAAATTAAATGAAACCATTAAAATGGAATATAGAAATTCAGTGGAAAACATGGAATTTGTTCAAAATAAAAGTCATTTCATAGTGCCTTTAAAAATATACAATTTATTAAACTTTTAATAACTTGCTGATAAACTGTATACTTTTCATGATTAAAATGAATTAGATATGCTTTTTGATATATGTGACCCTGGACCACAAATCATCAATCATAAGTAGCACGGGTATATTTTCAGCAATAGCCAACAATACATTGTTTTATACTTTTATGCCAAAAATCATTAAGATATTAATTAAAGATCATGTTCCATGAAGATATTTTGTAAATTTGCTATCGTAAATTTATCAAAACTTAATTTTTGATTAGTAATATACATGGCATGGTACATAGTATTTTAATGTAAAAGGACAACAACAGTTTCTTTGTTTCTATTGCTTATAAACTGATATTTTGACCAGAGGCAACAGTTTAATGTTAAAACACCCTTACAAACACACAGCTTTTGACTTAACATAATGTTAATTGATGGCTTGAGTGGTGTGCATTACTTGTGGACTATTGCAATGTTTTTATCAGCTGCATGGACTCTCATTCTGATGGCACCCATTCACTGCAGAGCATCCGTTGGTAAGCAATTGTTCACAGTAAGATAAATAGATTTTTCATTTCATGCTGATTTTAAAAATAATTTGATTGATTTAAAAATCTTCTCCAAATCTCTTACTTTACTAGAATTAATATGAAGTATATATGTTTATTCTGCTTAGATGGGTCTGAGCCCATTGTTCAAAGTAAGTGAAGAGGGAGATGGAGTGACCAGAGTGAGAGCTCATCGGCAGGCACAAAGTGCAGTAACACAGTATCGGGTTCTGGACAGCACCAGCGGCTGCAGCTTGGTGGAACTGCAGCCTGTTACAGGTATTGACTGACCATGACTTCTGAAAACCATACCTCACTCCTAACTCTGCCCTATGTTTGCTAATTGTTATACAGCCGGAGGTTAAAAAACTTCAGGGTAAATGTAACTTATTTTGTCTTCTGTGAAATGTGTAAGTATCTTCTGTAGCTTCTGAAGGGCAGTACTAAATGAAAACAATGTGATATTTATGCTAAATAGGAAAAAGGTAGACATCTTTATTCTGTTCAAAAGTTTTCACCCTCCAGCTTTTAATGCATCGTCTTTCCTTCTGGAGCATCAGTGAGCGTTTGAACCTTCTGTAATAGTTGCATGTGAGTCCCTCAGTTGTCCTCAGTGTGAAAAGTCATTTTTGGAAAGGGTTTTAATTCACAAAAATGCTAAAAAACAAAGAATTCTCAAGAACAGCGGGCAGTTGAACTGTTCTGGGACAAACAAGGGACTCATAAACAACTATCACTAAACAAAATAAAGCAGCTGCGGATCATTCAGGTAACAACACCGTATTAAGAATCAAGTGTATGTTAACTTTTGAATGATGTTATATATATATATATATATATATAATGTAACATGGTATTTTTATTCATGTAAAGGAATTCACTTAAGCATATGATGACCAAAACCAATATGTGTTTTAGGTGTGAAAAACCAACTTCGAGTGCATATGGCTCTTGCTTTGACCTGCCCCATTCTTGGAGACCACAAATATGCTCACTGGAACAAATTAGCACCACAGGTATGATAAATACAAGTGTTGTAGCACTGGTTCCTCGAAATACAGTTTTACTAGTGTATTTATTGAGTCTATGAACATAGTAAGTGTTGTGTTAATAATAAATAATCAAGAGGCGATGTAGTGTTTTCTTGAGACATGACTCATTGTCACGTTTGAAGACTGAACACATGTGGGTCTCACATTTCGGATTGCAGAAGCTGCCAGAGGGCATACTGCGACGGCTGGGCCTGGTGCAGAGTAAAACACGATACCTCCCTCTTCACCTGCACTGCCGAAGGATTGTCCTGCCAGGGCTCAAAGGTCACGGTGACATTACAGTGTCCTGTCCTCTTCCTAAATACTACACCAACACCTTGAAGAGACTACAGATCCCACTACCGGGAAAAGAATGAGATGGATCACAACTCCTTTTGAAAAAGTATTAGATCTGTATTGAGAGGAAGAAGAGGGCTGACTTTGACTGTAGAAAAGGTCAAGTACAAACTGGACATTTGTTTGTTGCATATTCTGAAAGTTTTCTGTCCACACTTTGTAATAAAAGGCTGTTTTGTGACGAAAAATTTCATTTTACATGTAAATAAAGTAATGACTGAAAAGCCCAATGACTTTTTCATTCATCTGTGATTTTCTGCATAAAGCTTAATGATGACTTTACTCACCCCAATGTCATCCAAGATGTTCATGTCTTTCTTTCTTCAGTCATAATAAAATGAAGGTTTCTGAGGAAAACGTTCCAGGATTTTTCTCCATATAGTGGACTTCAATGGGGATCAACAGGTTGAAGGTACAAATGGCAGTTTCAATGCAGCTTCAAAGGGTTCTACATGATCCCAGTTGAGAAATAAAGGTCTTATCTAGCGAAACAGTTGGTCATTTTCTAAAAATAAATTCAAATTTATATACTTAACCACAAATGGCTCTGCGTCCACGACTTCAAGCATTACGCCTTCACGTTGGAAATGTCACACGTGACATAGGCGGAAGTACAGACCCAGTGATTATAAAGCGAATGTGCAAAGAAAGTCAAACGCCCTTTACAAAAAAGGTAAAACGATTTTGGACGTTTTTGAAGTTGGAGGAGAAAATGAGATAGCTTTTTTTTACCCTACCTTTTTGAACCAAAGTACACTGACGAAGAACTAACCACTTGTGACCTTTCCAACGTGATTATATAATGCGTGAAGCAGGGTTGCCAGGTTTTCGCAACAAAACCTGCTCAATTGCTAGTCAAAACTAGCCTAATGGCATTTTGAGGGGGGTCTCCCAGTAAAAATCACATTCCAGGGGGTAAAATACACATTTTTTGCAGGGGTTCCCCCAGTACAGTTCGCATTCCAGGTGCTAAATATAACGTTATTGGGGTCGTTTCAACTCACGCACATAAAAACCACAATTTTAAAGTAGCCCAACTTGGCAACACTGATGTGAAGTCTAGCCAGTGCGAGATGAGCATTTGTGGTTAAAAAGTATGTACATTTTTATTTTTCTTAGAAAATGACAGATCTTTTTGCAAGATAATACTCTTACTCCTCGGCTGAGATCATGTAGAGCCCTTTAAAGCTGCATTGAAACTGCTATTTGGACCCTCAACCCATTGATCCCCACTGAAGTCCACTACATGGACAAAAATCCTGAAATGTTTTCCTCAAAAACCCTAATTTCTTTTTATCTGAAGAAAGAAAGACATTGTCTTGGTTGACATAAGAGTGAGTAAATTATCTGGAAATTTTTATTCTGGAGACTCTGGAGACTCAAAGAACTCAAAGAAGATTCTTTGAAATTAAACAAAATGACAAATTAAAATATCTTTGAGTCTTAGTTTTTTAATTCTTGTTTTGTCATATTCTAAATTATTCACTTAGAGGTTTGCTTACGCCCCTTGGTTGACTTTTTTGCAATCTGTTACACATTTTAGGTAATAAATTCAGATTACTTTTGGAATACTTTTGATTTGTTTATCACATTGATTTAAATAGTATCATTTTGTACCATAATGATGTAAAAACTGCAAAAAGTAAGAAAATATGTTCCATTCATTGTAATTTAACATGATGTGCATTAAACATATTATATCAAGGTTTCTCTAGGGTTCATAAAGGAGCTGCAGGGGGTTTGTGAGCTTAATAAAAAAAGCTAACAATTAATTAAATCATAAAAAATTCAAAGGAATAATTTTAAAACAAAGTCCCTTTCAAAGGTATTTCTATAGTCTTTGTTTAAAAATAAAACATTGTAAATCCAGTGGTCAAATGCTGTGTCGCCACCAGACGAATAACTAATCTAGGTGTAAATGTCCACAAAACTAGACTTTCTGAATGTATATAATCGGTAAGATATTTTAGAAAGAAAAATTAGGGAGAATCAATGAATTATGAGTAATTTATTGCTATTGTGTGAATAAAATGTAATCATGTAATCCATAAAAAGTAACTAGTTTCATTACAAGTATTTTAAACTGTAATTTACTCTAATTACAAGTACTTAATTTTTGGAATCTGATTATGTAATTCTGATTACATGTAATTAGTACTACCTAGCTCTAGTATTTTTTATAACAAAGATAACCATTGGCTAGTATTGTAATACTGGCACAATCCTTGTGCAAATTCTTTGCATTAACAACTGTGTAAAGTATTGCATTCAATTCAATAATGCATGTGATAATAGTTTTGTGAACTACTTACATAGAAATTTATTCTGTTGCTGTGTTATTATTGAGGCCCGTGTGTGGTTGTGACACAAAACTGCTCAGAGACTGCAGAAAGGGTCAAAGACGACACATACAGGTAATTCACTGTACAAAAAGGCATGTTTGAAAACACAGGCTTCAATTCTCCAGCACCACTATAATATCAATACATATCAGGTTACCATAGATGCATGTATATATATAAAAAAAAAAAAATCAAATAAAAACAGAACCAAAAAGTCTTCATGGTATAATACACTCCTCGGGTACGTGAACTCTGCTACTGCAAGCTCCTGGGGGTAAGCGGGGTTTGTATTAGGTGTTACAGATGAATGAGGCCATGTTTTTCAATGCGTTTACACCTGACCATCACATGGTGTTCCAGTCCACTGCCAATAATCACTTAAGTTCAGTCTTAAAAACCACCAGATCCTTACAGTTCAGCACTTATTTAAAGAAAATTAAACAGAGAGAGTGGACAGCGGGAAGAAGGATGGAGCGTAACATACATGGCAGAAAGAGAAAATGCACACATCAAGGGATCTGGGCAAATACGTATCAATGGTCATTAGAGGAACAAACAGAAATAGTTCCTGAATCTAAAACAAAACAAAAAAAAGGCTTGTATGCATGTCCAGTTCATTGAAAACTCCTCTTGAACCTCTTCGCTCATGGATGAAGTATAATGAGACACTGCAGAGGCAATTTGATTCAGTCTCTTTAAGAAAGGAGAGGATGATGGCATGATGGAGCGCTGGAGAAAGCCGCTCTCTCTCTTAATCCATCTTGCTTTTCTTTTGCTCGCCCTTGTCTTCTCTCAGTGTACATTGGCCTGCGCGATTGAGATTATCTCCTGGATTTCCCGCACCATCATGATGCGTGTTAGCATGTGCTCCAGTTGCTCGCTCGTGATTGGCTGAGTGGAGTACCAAATAGGGCTGTTTGGTGCCACAACAGGCTCTGGAGTCAGGTAATATGTGTCATTACGACCCTTGGCAGTCTGAGGGCTGAGGACAGACAAAGGAAAAAAGAAAAATGAGGAAAAGACAGAAAAGGAAATTATATTTTGCACATACGTCACGGTTTAGCCAGTTACCCGGATGTGCAGCCATACTGGCGATACTCGCGTGTAAACAACAGCATGGATTGCTCAGTTAATGTACTACTGAATACATTGTTCAGTTAATTTATGCTGTCTAAACCAGTGGTTCTCAATCCTGGTCCTGGGGGACCCCTGCTCTACACATTTTGCATGTCTCCCTTATTTAACACACCTGATTGAGATCATCACCTCATGAGGAGAGAGATCCATGAACTGAACTAATAAGCTAATGATCTCAGTCAGGTGTGTTAAATAAGGGAGACATGCAAAATGTGCAGAGCAGGGGTCCCCCCCAGGACCGGGATTGAGAACCACTGGTCTAAACCACAGAACAAATGTGTTTAAGCTGCTAAATCATATGGAGAAGGGCTTAATAAGCAGGGAAGGGCACAATATTTTGACAAACTAAAGTTAATAGGTGATTAAGATACATACGAGCAGTAGTAATTAAGATAATAGCCTAATATTTCACCTAGCTGACTGGAAATGATAAGAACAAACACAAATGTTGTCAAGATTCTTGCCCTGGAAACCCTAGTTCAGTTTGGCCAACCACAAACCGCCTTTTGTTCCTCAGACAGTGTTTTGCAATCTTCTGCTTAATTTGTTATAACTTTTGGCAGTCTATAGTAATGTCACTCTAAATGTTTTTCCTGGTCTGACCGATTAGTACAGCCCGAAACATGACAATAAATGACCATTTTCAGCAGCAATAATCAGCAAAATTTGCTAGTTTTGTTAGGTTCAGTGGCATTGTATACATTCAGTGCCGCCAATATGGCCGATTGATGACACAAAGTGCCAGCTATTGCACTAGCAAATAATAAAATCAGCAGCTCACCATTTGAAGAGGTAAAAGTCATAGAGCTTGATAGGACAACGCAGCGGGTTCTCTGGGTCCTCAGCCTGTTCTGCATACATGTCGTCTGTCACTAGAACAATAATAAATGTCATTTATGACTTAATTTTTGACCAATGAATTTATTACTTTTACATGACTTTCTATAATTCTTTCATTCACTTGTTCATGGTAAAATGACAGTTAAAGATGATACAAACACCAAAAAATTAAACAAATAAATAAAAATCTAACCAGTATTTTCAATTATATTTATATCTGAGCACAGTTAAAATAAAATAAAAATAGTAGAAGTTTCCATTGCCAGGGACTGAACATAAAATTATTTTTTTCACAAATATATTTTGTGACGTGTTTAACTGAATGTGCAATTTATTTGCTCATTTGCTAAAAATATTGCCTAAATTTCCAGTACTACATCAGGTTATCAGTTACTCTAGATACAGTTATTGCACTGGCTGACCACTAATAGCTCTGTAACATTCTAAATGTTTTAACAGCGCAATATTAAGCAGCACAACTGTTTTGAAAATTGACAATAAATGTTTCTTGAGAATCAAATCAGCATCTTAGAATGATTTCTGAAGGATCATGTGACACTTAAGACTGGAGTAATGGATGCTGAAAATTCTGTGTTGCTCTCACCGGAATAAATAATATTGTATAATATTGTATATAATATATATATACAGTTGCAATCAAAATTATTCAACCCCCCAGAGACTGCAGTACTTTACAAATAAAAGCTTGTCTGAAGTTTCAGGACTTTATAAAAAATGCATCTACAACAGTTTACTGGCATATTAAAAGTGACAATGTCAATATATAATGTAATGTGTTTGAGTTCTAGGATTTTTTAATAACACAGCTAGGTCAGAATTATTCAACCCCTATTCAACATTGCCATTTTAAGTCATTTATTTTTGTGGTAGGGAACAAAATTATCCTAAAACACAACACAAAGGCTTTATAAACTATTAAAAAAACTGAATCAGCTTGAGATGTTACACATCTATACATTTATCCCATGCATGTGCTGAAGTTGAGTAGCAAATATGGTAAAGTCAACAGAGCTTTCACAAAAGCTATAGAGAAGAAATAGTTGTATTGTATTAGAAAGTCAAAGGCTACATGAAGATTTCTAAGACACTAAAAGCCTTATTCCTTAGTTTAAAGTGTGTTGTACCCGAAAACCTTTGAGGGTGTTAAACCAAAAATGCACAATTTCATAAAATGTTCTATCAGAGCAACTGACAAAAACCTGCAATGTACAGCCAAAGACTTGCGAGATGACCCGATGAAAGGAGGAAAATATTTCATTCCAGAGTAGAAGATGAACATAGGACAAGCATGGCCTTCATGTTGGGGCATCTTGGCGAATACCATTCTTGATCAAGAAGAACAAAAATGTCAGCTTGAAAATGCTAAAATTTATTTGGATAGACCTGTGGAGTTCTGGAAGAATGTTTTATGGAGTGATGTGACTAAACTAGAACTTTCTGGACGTATAGATCAACGATATGTCTGGTGCAAAAATGGGAAAACTAATGAGCAGAAGAACACTATCTCCATGGTTAAGTGTTGGGCGATATGCTCAATTTTCATATCGTCAGCCTATGAGATTGCCGAAACACGATACTATCATGCTAATTTATGTATCAATATGTAATAAAGTCCTTATTCGTTTTGTTAGGGTAGTGCATGTGACTTGTGACAGTTGTGCGTGTACAGAGCGCTGACGGTAGTTTACTTTCGGTTTCGTTCTCTGCTATCTTCAGGGAGCAGTAAATGTGCGTGCCTGAATGTAAATGAATGTGTCTTTCTATACCCGTCATATTGCGATAATGTTACCGCTGTATGTCTGATCTTTGTCATCAGTTCATGTTGTAGTTCAGTTCATATAGAGTGTGGAGAAGCGATGTGCGTGTAATTCACGTGCGTATGTTTAGCGCCATGTTATCGCATCGTGAATGTAGTTAACGCATATAGATGTTACTGAGGTGAATGTTTATGTTTACTATATCCAGACAGATTCTGATATATCATATTTATTTCAGCCTAAACCACATTTTACTACCTCTGTTATCCTAATGACTGTCTACACTTAATCTATGTACACTGTATGATGAATAAATCTCTTACCCATTTTCACTGGTGTGCAAGAGATTTCTTTCAAAAACAATTTTCAAAACAAAAAAAATTCTAAATTTTTGCAAGGTAGTGTACTATACACTGTCATTCAAAAGTTTGGTATCTGTAAGATTTGTTTAAAGAGGTTTCTTATGCTCATCAAGGCTATGTTTATTTGATCAAAAATACAGGAAAAACTATTTAATATTGTAAAATATTATGACGCAAAATAGTGTTTTTTGAATTATTTTAATATACATTCAAATCTAATTTACTCCTGTGATCAAAGCTGAATTTTCAGCATCATTACTCTAGTCTTCAGTGTCACATGATCCTTCAGAAATCATTCTAATATGCTGATTCATTATCGATGTTGGAAACAGCTGCTTAATATTTTTTTAGAACCTGTGATTACTTTTTCAGAAATCTTTTATGATTAAAAAGTTAAAAAGAACAGCATTTATTTAAAATAGAAATATTTTCTAACAATATACACTACCGTTTAAAAGTTTGGCGTTAGGAAATTTTTATTCTTACTTTTGTAAGAAATTAATACTTTTATTTAGCAAGGATGTTAAATTGATAAAAAGTGATAGCAAAGACTTTATATATTATTTAGATATTGTTAGAAAAGATTTGTATGTTAAATAAATGCTGTTATTTTTAACATTTTATTTATCAAAGAATCCATAAGGTATCAAAAAAAAAAAAAAAAACATTAAGCAGCACAAATTTTTTTAAATATTGAAAAAGTAATAAATCAGCATAATAGAATGATGTCTGAAGGATCATGTGACACTGAAGTCTGGAGTAATAAACACAATATTACTGTTTTTTTTCTGTATTTTTTATTTTAATCAAAAATGCAGTCCCGATGAGCATAAGATACTTCTTTAAAAAACATTACAAGTCTTACTGATCACAAAAATTTGAACAGCAGTGCAACTAGATTTATCTTGTAGCATGTGACCACATCTAGCCATATTTGGTGTCTGCCTCCTAACCTTTCTGTCCAACATGGTGTGGCCCGACTCCTTTCAGGTAGCGGATGCTGGTGCTCTTGTCTTTAGGGTTGGTGGGGTTCTTCTTGGTGTGTCTGAGCACTTTGGAGAAGGCCACTTTCATATGCTGCTCCACGGTGGTCAAGTGAAAGTACCTGTGCAGAAACAAAATTATAACCCCTGTGCACTTGTTACCATCATCCTTGAAGAACTGAGAAGAGCAGACGACTCACTTTGTGTTAAAGTACATTAGTGTGGTAAGGAGTGTGGATGGAGAATGAGCTCCCAGCTGCTTACACTCCCACAGCATCTCCTCTGTCACATGACTTGGGATAATGTATCCTGGCAAATACAAATACAAAGACAATTAACATACACGTCACAAGACTCATAAGCAGATCATTTAAAAACACGCAAACCACCTTCTTACCAAGAGGATGAACACTGGGCCTCCACTCTTCGAGAATTTTGTGTAAACACTGACAGAACCGGCTGTAGTACTGATCAGAGAAGATGTCGTCTACTCTGCCGTTCTCAAACATGTACTGTACAGAATAAAAAAAGAGAAGGAAATGAGCTTATGCAAAGTAATGACCCAGCATGATCAGCAGAAATAGAAATATGAAGAAATAGAACATACTTTCTGTATACATAAAAATACATAGTATAGTGAATCGGGTTCAAATGGCTCTCCTTCCAGCCCACGAGACTCTTGGGTCATCAGAGACAGAGCCAAGTTCAGCTCGCCCACTGAACTTGACACAAGATCATCCTGGAAGCGCAGTGGCTGTCGACCTGCAGACACAGACATTACATTTTTCCAAATTAATTTTTTTTTTTTCTGTTTTACTTTGTCTGGATTCCGTTTGTTTCCATTTAGACTTTAATGTTTTAAAGGTTAAATAAAAAAAACATTAATGAAAAAGAATGTCAACATAATTGAAATAATGAAACACAATTTAAAAGCAATTTTAAAAAGTTTAACAAGAAGTAAATTTTGAATTCTCAAATTGAATTTTATTTTGATCAAATTGTTTTCCATAACTTTTCTGAATTCTTTTTTAACGGTTTCATAAAATTATAATCAAAAGCATCTCTAACTAACTGAACTTGACACAAAATCATCCTGAAAGCGCAGTGGCTGTCGACCTGCAGAGACAGACAATTATTTTGTCTGATAAACATCATTAGATACTCAACAAAAACACAGTTCATGCGTTTTGACAATTGATTTTACACGGATAAGGGAATGAAATTTAAGACTTAAAATGTAAAACTTTTGAGACTTAAATAGAATTTTAAAAAATATTTAAGCATATTATTAAGTTTTTTTTTATGTTTTGGAAGTCATCTCTGCTCCCCAAAGGTTGCATTAATTTGATCACAAATACAGTAAAAACAACCAAATGGTAAAATATAATTTAATAATAACAATTTAATAAGTAAGGAATAATTGACAATGGGTCGTTGAATTCTTAGAAAATTGTTACACCCTGGGTGTGCATTATTTTCTAAGAATTCAACAAAATGAAGTCAATTATTCCGCTTACACTACAGTTACCACACCTCAAGACATTTGTCAGATGATATATTCAAGACATTTGTCTGTTTTTTGTCCTTAAAACGCTATTGTGAGTATAAATATAATAGGGATGGTTCGATACTTGTATCAGTACCGTTCGGTTCTCGGACAAATTCCAAATGGAAGTGATCATCCCTATCACCTTTGTGGGGGGGACCAAGCGAATCTGCTTAGTGCTGACAGACACGAGTGTGTTTGACTTGAAGTGGCGCTGCAGGCACCGATCGGTGTATGACATCAGAGAAACGCGAGAGTGATTATAACGAGAATATGGAACCATCAGCTGTCAAGCGCTTTCGCAGCATTTTGATGTCATACACAGATCGGTCGCTGCACCTCCGCTTCAAGTCGAACACACTAGGCATGGGATGATAACTGGTTTCAAGGTTTAACGCGGTTTGAAAAAGTCATGGTTTCAAAACCACAAAGAAAAAAAAGTTATACCGTTCCTACGATATGTGCATTTTTTTGTGTCGTCAAAGTGAAAGCGCAGGACTCCCTACTAGGTTGTGTGTGTGCGTACCTGCAGCGAAAACAATGCAGCCCCTCCTCCAGCGGTTAGTGCTGGCAGGCGCGTGTCTGTGATTGTGCACGTGCTCCGCAGTCAGTGAGACTCAGCAGTAATATAAGTTCAGGATGGCCGAAGGAGGTGAACCCCCACAACTTTTCCCCCGTCAAAAAAGACCAAGTCAGCAGTGTGGGAATTTTTGGGTACCGCAAAAATTCTGACAGCCACGGCTAGGAAGAGGAAGGACAGCCGACATCATGTTTAAAAAGAGTCGCTGGCTAATTAATAAACAGTTAAGTTAAGGTGAAATCACGTCTTTGCTTTTAAGCCTTCTGCCACGGTAAATTTTTGCGGCATCTAGCGTCGAGGTTGTGAATTGCAACAGTCCACCTCTCACCCCGCCCTTTACAGAACTACGGAAGCCGATACAGGATTAAAATCTCGCCGTTTTTGACAGCAACGAATAGTGAGATTTCTTTTAAAACGTAATTTAAGGAATTGTATTTACTTAATCATTCAATAAAATGATGTTATTGTGAATATTACAGTTACTTGTTCATCATTGTGTCAGTGTTTTTTCGCAAGCTGATAATTCTAAGTTAATAAAAACATAATGGTTCATTAAGTAAGGTCTTTATGCACCCCTGAAAACATAGTTATGTATATTATATTGCACCTCTGTCTAGAGATCATCTTAAATATTGCACAGTGCACCTTTAACATCTTTTCAAAATCACGCCATTAAAAAAAAAAAAACTTGCTGGCTCTCATGTGTCTTTGAGTGTTTGTTTATTTTTGGAACTGTCACTAATGGTAATATTTGTGTTTTGATTAGTGATTGCATTTTTTCCATTTAGAAGGATTTGTTTTTGAAAATTTTATTTATGTTTATTGCTGTGGATTATTGTTGAGTTGCAGGTTAGGCTCACACAATTGACTGCAATTTAATTTAAGAAGATTCAATTATTTATTTTAATTATTCTGCCTGATGTTCAATGTTACAAAATGTTCTATATGTTTCCTAAAATAAAATATACTGTTCAGTTGGGGAAAAAAAAAAAAAGTAGTTTTTTTTTACCCAGACATTTAAATATAACATTGTAGAGCAGTAATTAAAATACCGTGATACCATGAAACAGTGATATTTTTATCCAAGTTAATCATACCGTCAGAATCTTATACCGGCCCATGCCTAGAACACACTCGTGTCTGTCAGCACTAAGCAGATTCGCTTAGTTATGCTAACAATAAAAAGACATTAATGACATTAAAACAGCGACATCTGCTGACAGAGACCATGCTGTGTTGTCACGTAAACATCCCAGCAGAAGATAATAATGAGGAAATTCCATCGCTCCCTTCGCCAAGTGCATTGCTAACGACTACATTATGACATGCACATGCCCTAAGTCCCCCCACAAAGGTGATAGGGATGATCACTAGGGATGGGCATATCGATCCTAAAGTATCGATATATCGATACTGATGCGAGTATCGAAAGTATCGATACTCAAATTAGAAATATTGATACTAAGGTGTGTTTTATTTACCAGTGATTTGGTTTATTTAACAAAAAGCAAGGCGTACAATGTACATAGAATTGGACGTATAACCTATGTTAGAGAATAACTGTGCAAGATATAACAATTTTCCTACTTATCTGAACGCACGCAAACGTTGCAAGACAGAACCAATCAATCACAGAGAGCATTCACTCACTTCAGACAGTGCATTCAAACAGGGCTGGGTTTCCCAAAAGTATCATAAGAAAGCATTGATGCTTTGGGGAACGGCAGCCCAGAACAATGCTTATCAGAGGACAGAAAATAAAAACATGTTTGAGCTGTTTCACAATAAACAAACTAAAATTGTAGCCTACGTAATTTGTGCAATTACATTTCTTTAACAGGGTTCTTGCACCATTTTAAAAGTAAAATTTAATGCTTTTTAAGACCTTTTTAAGACCTCAACAAATATAATTTAAGACCCAAAAATTTAATAATTTCTTTGGAATAGGCTACTCAATTTAATGCCAACTAAAATGGAAATCAAAACTTGAAAGTTTTCCATTTGGGATCAATTATGTGCAATGTGTAAACAATATAGTCAAACAAAAAAATATTTTTCTTTGAGACCTTTTTCTTTTCTTTTTTTTTTTTGTTCCTTGTGATGTAGAACAGAGCCAACGTAACATAGATAAGTTGGATTACACTAAACGTAGTGTGTGCCAGTCAAATTTTTAGTAGTCCAGAATCGCAAATGAAGGTGTTTGTTCTTTGTCTTTTTATTCAAACTTTTGTCAAACATGACGACACATGGCTTCTCACTAACGCTGCACGATAGCTCCTTCTTGATGAATGAAGTGATGCCATATTTGGCGACATATGCAGTTTTATTTTCACCAGGTGAATGACTTTGCAAGCTGCGAATCGGGGAACATGGCAGCAATCATAACACTGATTTTGAGTCACGGATCGGATCATTTTTCGGATCAGCAAAAAACAAACAAAACAAAAATAAAGTTTGTTTTTTTTACTAATTACTGAATGCTTTAAGTACTTCTAATTCTAATCCACAGCAAAAACTACTAGCTGAACTAATAAAGTCAGTAACAAAACAAGAAGAATTACACAAATGACAAGTGTAGATGAATACAACAAAGTTACTAATAAAATCAATAACCCTAGTATTCAGGTGCGGAGATTTAATAATTAATTGTAAAATAACTAATGCTTTTCACTGCAGGTATTTATAGGATGCTGTCTCTTTAAGGCCTAATGCGCGTACCGAATACTGGCGCACATCTCTTTCTCAGCTGTTTCGCTTCACTGAAGACATAACCGACTGTGTTTACCAGAAGAACAAAATGGGTATTTAGACATGACTCTGTATGTATGTTTCCGTTCAAATAGAAGTTAAAGAGGAATCAATCTGTGTGAATCGCGCCTCTCTCTCTCTCTCTCTCTCTGTGCGCGTGCTCGCTGTGTGCGACAGCGGTAAAAATAAAAAAAATAAGAAATCATCGTGCGTGTTCCCTTTTTAAATTGTTTGAATTGGTAAATTGGCAAGACAAAACATGTGCTAATTATAAACTTACTCTATGATGGTTAAACTTAACAGTTAATCCGCAAATCACATGCGTGCCGAACCGTGGGGGTTGGTCATCACGGATCTGTTGCACAGCTAGCAATGTACACTTTCCTACCTTTGCATTTTGAACCTCACCTCGACAACCTCGTAATGGCAGCACGCAGGTGCAGACCGACGTCAGTGTCTGTAGCCGACCTACCGTAATAAGCTAATAAATCACGGAGACTGTCATTTCACTCCTGTTTCACACATACTAAATTAATCAACTATTAGATGTTTTACGGTGGACCACTGTGCTTCCCTATCGTCATTAAGCACACCGGCTGAAAATTTAATACCTACAGCAACTTTACGGTAAATTTAAGACAATTTAAGACCTAAATTTCCCGGATTTTAATTTAAGACATTTTAAGACTTAAGGACCCGCGGGAACCCTGTTTAAATTAACACTTAAAGTTCATTGATCATGTTTTGTAGTAATGTTAATATAAATTATACACCGTCAGAATAAAAATGCTGTATTTTATGTGTGCAACAGCCTGTCACTGGCAGCCCCTTATGAAACTAAGTATTTTCAATTATAGGTTTTGTAGTTAATTACCACTACAGTAAACATATTTTAACCATGTGTAAAAAATAAAAGTTAATTATTTGCAATTAAGGCATATTAAATGTTAAAATGCATTTCAAATATAAAGTTAACAGTATAATTACATATTTTACTCTTATTCATTTAATAAATGTAATAATTTAAAAGTTAAGTTTAGAAGTATCGTATCGGTATCGATATCGATGATACTGGCCTTAAAAGTATCGGTATCGTATCGAAAACAAAATAAGTGGTATCGCCCATCCCTAATGATCACTTCCATTTGGAATTTGTCCGAGAATTGAACGGTACCGATACACGTATCAAACCATCCCTAAAATTTAATGTATTATTTTACTGATTTTATTTGTTTATTAATTTTTTTCTGGTAAACAACTTCTCTGGTAAATATTCCTTTAAAAAGTTTTCAATAACAATTCTATTAGTGGTAGTAGTACTACCACCATTACATTAAGTTATAATTCTGTCACAGTTTCTTCAAGTTAAACCAAACTTTTATTTTAAAATTTGCTGTGAAGACTTCTGTTTGTATATATGATAATTTCTCAAAAGAAATGGAAAAATGTTCTAGCAGTTCAAGAGATGATGTTTCAAGTGCGAGCATCACGTGCGCTGCAGTATGTGTGTAGTAAATGAAACAGCACGTCTGCGTTATTCATTCACACAAAGACATGCAGAACATGCAGGATTCATATTTAAATAGTCTTTTTGCGGCTTAATATACACAGACACTAGTCCATATCCAATTCCGTGACATTCCGCTTTATACAGTAAATTCCATTTTTATGACTGGATTCTGTGATTCAGTCTGTGTTTTCCACATCACAGAAATTACTGGGCCCTATTCTTGATTATTTAAGATTTTTTCAAAACTGACGCAAACATTTGAAAATAAAAAAAACCGTGTTCAAACAGGTTTTAGCTGAATGAATTCATGAAATTACATTTTTCATTTTTATACATAGCAAACAATGTAGGTCTCCTATTTCTATACTATTCAAGATACTTAAAGAACTGTATGGCTGATATAAATAATATAATACCAACTACTGACCAAATTTGAAAGATTCAGAAATACATGAAGGCTATTGCTTTGCTCATAGCAATATATTAAATATTGCATTAAATTACTGCGTGTGTTCCAAAGCATTAGTTTTCGCTGTGGTATCAAATCTGAAATCTAGAATCATAAAATTTCACTCATATTGCTATTGCCTAATAAAACTCAAATACAGTAACAATCCTAGATTTATTGGCAGCATAAAGACGGAGATAGAGTTGAAAACATTAACTCACGTCCAATAGGTGCCAGCTTGTTTTGTTCATTTTTGTCCAGCTCAGCATTTTTGCGCTGAACCCAGAGCCTCCACACCTCCAGCCCTTCCTCTGGCTTCAGCGTGTTGGGCAGGACCAGCTCTGGAGGAGGTTCCACCTGTGGTTCTGCCTCAGTCTGCGCCTGAAAACACAGTGATATGCATTCTTCATTACGGTTAAATGCACATCACCTACTGAAGAAATGCAAAATGATTTGAGAAAGCCCTGGAGCTATGAATACTTAAGCATGTAGGACTCCTCCAAGAATGTGTTCACCTGCAGGTGGAGCTGTTGTTCCTGAGCCTCTCCATCCTGTATGTGTTGCTGCTGTTGCTGTGGATCCCATATGTGCAGGGCCTGTGTTGTCCCAGAGTAAGTGCCCCCTACGGTCTGCACTGCTACAGGGATGTGAATGTTTCCATTCATAAACTGAGCGGGGAACAGCGAATGTACAACCTCCTCCTGAGTGGTCACTCCTGAGCCAGACACCGGAACGGCCACTGCCCCGGCAGCCTGAGACGCACCTATTATCATCTTGTCTTTGTCTTTATCGGTAGGCGAGGCTTGGACCTGCACGGTGCTGTAGGCCTCCTGAGGGATGGCAATGTGGGCAACACCTTGCTGCTGTGGAGCCGAGTACACGGGTATGGTCCAGGTCTCACCAGCTGGACCTGTGATGGTACCGGTGGCGCTGTAGAGATGAGTGCTATCAACGGTCAGCAGGTCGGGTCGAAGTGACAAGTATCCCTGCTGTTGGCCCTGTGGGATGGCCAATACAGTAGCCAGCTGCTGCCCTTGAGGAATCGAGTAGGACACAACTGTTGGGACGTCCACTTTGCGTTTCTTTGCAGGCTGGAGGACAGCGGGTGAGACTCCAGGTCGTCTCTCTGCCTCCCTGGGGGAGCCCTGCTGCTGAGGAGACAGAGCCTCCACAGTCTGGATCTGAATCTGCTGACCTCCGGCAACGGCTGCAACCAGCTGGGCTTGGATCTGAGAGTCGCACCCACATATTAGGTTATGAATCTAACATGCATAAACAGGAAAGTTGATCATGTATTGACGTGCATTACCTGTTGTTGTTGTTCCTCTGTGAGCTCTCCCTGTTGCACCAGCTGTGTAGTGGTAACTCCTTGTAGCTGCTGTTGGGTGGGAGAGGCCACTTGAAGTACCTGGCCAACTGTCTGACCCTGCTCCCCCTGAATCTGCACCTGCCAGTGAGGGGATAGAGAGATTATTTAGAGCAAAAAGGAATTCCCACTAGCCTGGGCTATGGTCTCAATCAAGTTTTGCCATGTATAAAGTGCCCTATGTTTTCTGCAACCTGGAAAAAGCAGACAGAATTGCGGAATCCAGTCATAAAAATGGAATTTGCATGGCAACACAGAATGTCACGCAATTTGCCAAATTTTGGATGAATAAATCAAAAGTAGATCAGTGTCTGTGAATATTAAGCTGCACATTTAAATATGAATCCTGTATGTTCTGCTTGTCTCTGTGTGAATGAATGGCGCAGGCAGTTTCGTTTCCTACACACATACTGAAGCGCACATGATGCTCACTGTTTTCATCCTCTGCCGCCTCAACATAGTCAAATCAAAAATTATTCAGACACCAGATATTATTATTTGGGTGCAGGACACTACAGTTCATTTGTGTTAATTAAGTTAGGATAGCAAAATAAAGTAAACTGTGGCATATTATAACCGAAAAGTCTTCATACAGTGGACTACCAGTAAAATCTGGGACCAAAAATTTGACGACACTTTGACCTGACCATGTTTTGTTACATACCTTTCTATCAAAGTTATGACATTATCAAGATAAATTTGTTCTGACAGTTTAACTTGTGAGTTCTTGTCATATTTTATTACCATTTTCAAAACTATAGCAAATAAACTGATAACGTGAGAAATCTTAAAGATGTTTGAATACATTTTGTTTTGACTGTAATTCATTTGTAATCATCAAGATGAATTTGTTCTGACACAGTTTAACTCTTGAGTTCTTGTCATATTTTATTATCATTTTCTAAACTATAGCAAATAAACTGTGAGAATGTGAGAAATGTTGAAGGTGTCTGATTAAATTTTGGTTTGACTGTAGGAGTACATGAAAACATAATCTCTAGAACTGCTGAGTCACCAGAGGTGTCAAAAGTACACATTCTTTACTTAAGTAAAAGTATAGATACCTGTGTATAAGTTAAAGTAAAAAGTACAGGCTCTAAAACATACTTAAAGTATAAAAGTATAAAGTAACCTTGCGAAGGACAAGACCACCATTTTAGGGAAAAGTTTATTGGACTCCATGTTCAAGTGCAAGCAGAGCAAAATTAAATTACATGACTACAAAAAGCTCTGTTGGCCAATCTTTTACACATACAAAAAAATGTGCATGGTGTTCAAAAACTTGTTTTGTGAAAAAAAAAATTGTTATGCAAATAGATATTAATAAACAGAAATATTATCCATCAACAACACACTTCGTGTCCAACCTATGACTAACTTCAAAACAGCAGGAGATCATGTGTAGATCTTTGAGTGCCCTCACCAGTTTTATCAGTCATTTCGCCAGTTTTATCAGTCCGTTATGCTTCTTGGTGCTATGATTTCCCAACGAGTTGTCGCCTGGTTTTAGTTTTTTTTTATCGCTTTACGTTCAACGTCTTGTGTGTGTCAGAGCGTATAAAAACAAATGCACCAATAGGATTGTCTTTTCTGTGTGTGTTTACATATATTTCTAAGCATGAACCAATCAGTCTGTTGTATGCATGGCGCATATTATTGACATGGATGGGTCAAATGCATTGCGAAATGGCATAATATTTAAACGCAAGAACAACGACACTGATTTGAAAAAGTACAGATACTCATGCAAAAATGTACGAAGTAAAAGTAGAAAGTTGGCACAAAAATAAGTAGTGAAAGAAAATTCTACTTAAGTACAGTAACGAAGTATTTGTACTTTGTTACTTCCCATCTCTGTGAGTCACTTAATGAGCATTTAACCATTTCTTTTGAGAAAAACTACTGTCATATCACATACAAACAGAAATTAAAGATATTCATAGCAACCCATCAAATAAAAGTTTGGTTCAACTTGTTAAATGTTTAAGAAATTGTTCCAAAGTTTCATGAATTCAATTCATTAGACATGCTTTTAGATTAATATTTTATTAACCATTAAAACAGAATCTAGAAAATTAAAAAGAAAAAAAAAAGGAATTTGGGAAAAAAAAAACTTTTGCAAAAGTGTATTTATGAATATGTAAGATTTGCAGGTTGGTGCATACATTCTTTACATGACTAAAAAACTTTAGGATTAGGCCCAGGTTAAATGATTATAATATTTTATAAATATTTTAAGATATGTCAGTGCAAGTTGCTTTAGGACAGCTCAAACAAGCATTTTAGTCTGGGACAAGGCTTAATAATGAATAAATAATGTTATTACTGACAGTTCTGATCCATTTAATGCATCCTTGATGATTTTCTGTAACATAAAATATAATTTTTTCCCTAAAGATTAAAAAAACGAAACGTTATGTTTCCTTCTAAAAACAGACATGCCAAATGCTGCCAGCATCTTCCTGGAGAAGGTGCTAAGTTCACACTGCATTTGAGATGCCTACAAATTCTAATATTATTTTTATCATGTAAGCAGCTTCATAGCAATCATGTCAAACTAATTTCAAGACTGATAAATTTTGAACTATTTTTAGAGTGACTTTTTGTCAGATTTTTAAGATACTAAAGTGACCAGACAAAAACAAAGCAGACATTCTATCTAAAGGCTGGATAATCAACACCACTGGCAGCACCAGCCATCATGCCAGAAACTCATGATCTACACTGTAACAAAATATGAAAGATAAATTTACACTCCTTTCAGAAGAACTAAAATGCCCCAGGCAGTTTGAAGCTTTTCATTATTCCCAGTATTTAAAGTCGGGAAACTTGACTACCTAGAAAATGCAATTCTTAAATCAAAAGTCTAAGATGTGTCATTCTAAAACTGTACGAGTTTATATCCACATTGGTCTTCAATGGTCACCAAAACTGTCTGGCTCACCCAAAAATGAAAATTCTGTCATTAAATACTCACCTTCATGTGGTTACAAACCTGTATGACTGACTTTATTCTGCAGAACAAAGTTATTTTTAAGAATGTTGGAAACCAGACAGATTTTGTGAACACTGAAGAACAAAAAATTAAGATATTTCTGATTAAATCCGAGAGCTTTCTGATCCTGCGTAGACAGCAACGCAACTGACACGATCAAGGCCCAAAAAGGTAGTAAGGACATCATTAAAATAGTCCATGTGACATCAGTGGTTCAACCATAATTTTATGAAGCTACGAAGCTAATTTCTTCTCTTTTGTGTCAGTCTTCGACGCATATTTATGAGAGTACCACAAGGCATGCATGTGATGCTGCTGACGCATGAGCCAGCGTTCAACAATCACAGAAAATAGTGTATCATCACCCTGTAAATAAGACACACAAAAACAGACCTGCACTTGGATCTGCTGTTCAGATGCTTGATGCACAGCTGCAGCCAGCTGTGGGGAGATCTGTGTAGACGTCACCTGTACCTGTTCAGTAGTGAAGAAGAAGAAATGTGAGCACTAGTTTCGCTTCTTAAATCACATCTAAAATGTCAATGAATAGTGATTTTTTTTTTTTTTTCCTACCGGACATGCCAGCTCCAACAATGAACCCGCCACCTCCGTGCTGTCCGTGTAGATGCAGTTGGCACCTTGCTGGTACACCATAGTGGTGGTGGTGCCGCTGGTCTGCTGGCTGAACTCCTGCAGCACCTCCGGGCCTTTGGAGGCCAGCGACTCCAGAAACTCTTTCATGCGGTGCTGAGGTATAGTGCGCGCCTTCTGCCGCACATACTCGTCAAACGAGATCGCACCGCCTTCAATGGGCTCATTCATGACAGGTCAATCCACCCTGCACAGGAGCCTGGAACACAAATGATATGAATTTAACACAAAATGAATTTTTTAAGTTTTAAATTTCACATATGCATTAAATTAGCCTAGTGAAGCCTTCTCACATATCTGTGGTTTTCAAAAGTCATTGTAGTTGATGAACAAAAAAGACAATAAATTTAATTTCTGCACTCCCTTTTGCTCCAACAGCAATAGAGAAAGAGAGAAAAACAGAGAGATTGAGATTGATGGTCAGAAAAGATGTCAAATTTGATATCCCTCCCATAGCAGTATTAACCAGTTTTCTGTAATTTAATGCCAAAGTAATACAACAAAAGGTAGTTTTATAAATGTACACTACCAGTCAAAAGTATTTGAACAGTAAGATTTTAAATGTTTTTTAGAGAAGTCACTTCTGCTCACCAAGCATGCATTTGATCTGAAGTACAGCAGAAACAGTAACATTTTGAAATATTTTCACTATTTAAAATAGTTTGTTATTTTATAAAATATAATTGATTCAATTAAAGCTGATTTTTAATATAATGACTCCAGTCTTCAGTGTGACATGATTCTTCAGAAATCATTCTGAATAGAAGGTTTAGAAGAACAGCATTTATCTAATACAGAAATCTTTTGTAACATGGTAACATCACTTTTAATCAATTTAAAGCATCCTTGCTCAATAAAAGTATTAATTTCTTTCCAAAAAAAATATATATATATATATATATATATATATATATATATATACACTGACTTAAAGATTGATAATAATAACAACAATAATAATAATAAATGTTTCTTAAACATCAAATCAGCATATTAGAACGATTTCCTAAAGACACTGAAAACTGAAGTAATGATGCTAAACAAATTCAGCTTTGAAATCACAGGAATAAATTAAATCTTAAAATATATTCCAATAGAAAGTAGTTTTTTTAAATAGCAAAAATATTTCACAATATTACTGCTTTTATATTTTAGATCAAATTAATGCATGCTTGGTGAGCAGAAGAGACTTCTTTAAAAAAATCTTACTGTTAAAAAACTTTTGACTGGTAGTTTAGATTAATTTTTTTTAATTTAAAAAAAAATGATAGATTTACAACGTTAATATCTGTGGAAACATGCAACACCACAGGCCATGAAAAGGGTCCTTGGACAAATATTTTAGTATTCAATGGAATAATATAGTCCTAATATTTGTTTTAATAATTGACAGGTAATGTATGTTTATATAAACTATTAATGTATCTCCTCTAGACCATTAAATCACATCCATGCATAAACATAACCAAAACCCAAAGCTGAAAAACATCAATAAGATATTTTGCATCACTGCTAGCTCTACACTGGCATGAGAGGCATTCACTACAATCTCTGCACAATGCAGATCTGATTTCATTTTTGATTAGTGCACCAGTACCCCATCCAACCATAAACATATGCAATCTGCATACATCTTTATGCACTTTAGACAAAATTGGAGGCTAAATATTTCTCATGTGATATAGTAATAAAAAAAGAGCTCTGTGTATAAAGCATTCAGACAGAACCAGCCTGTACCCTTACTGGACTTTGGACCCATCAAGCAAAATAAATGAGCCGCATCTAAAATCAGAAAGCCAACATCACTCTGAATTATCGAATATGATCTTTCTGAATAATACATATGCGTAATAATAATGATTGTGTGTGATTTTAAGCTAGCTCCGCTTATGGTCAATCACATACTGGACCACTCAATGCTTTTGCCTCGAAAATATGCTAGCATCAATGCTAACTAGCTAACCTTTGTCAAATGGACCTTTAAAACCCCCAGAAAACGCTGCAAGGACCTGCATTACGATACTAAATACATCTATAACACGCCGCTGGTTGATATCAGCTATTATTCCCGCTGTAAAAGTGGCAAGGAGCGCGCACTCGTGTAGCCACCGTGAGCTCGCGTGCTAATCATCCCATGCTACCTTAAATAAAAGCCAAAGCAATTTCCGCCAAAACACGCCGTTCAAAAAACAAAAAACCCACTAAAGCTCAACTAAAGCTGGCCGTGCACATGTAAAGTCCGTTTGCTTTGCTATATCGCGTTATTTTTGCACTCGAACACATTTGTCAACAATTAAGTGCGATTTATGTCGTGACGCGTGCTTGTTCTGCTACACACGTAAATGAAACGGTTCAAACCCCGCTGCGACCGAGTGCAAACATGTCCTACCGTATTGAAAAATATTCAAAGGCGCTGCTTGGACGGCTCGGATGGCTGTAAATGTTATTTTTTAATAATAATGTTTGCGATAGAGCTGACGGAAGTAGGCCTGCTGTGACAGCGCTAGACCCCGGGCTGTCCTGTAGCGTGAAGGCGGGGACGGATTCGCAGCTCCCCCTTCCGGCTCCACTGCTGCCGCAAGCACATTCACAATGCCATGAACGCGGAGCATAGTGTTGCCAGATTTTGCCATAACAAAAGAAATACATTTATTGATTAACCACCCAAAATTGATTTAGTATGCATTGTTAATTTCATTTTTAAATAATAAAAATTAAGTTCTGTAGTGTAAATGAGAGATATACACGGGGTACATTGATAAGCGACCCATATATGCTGCTTAATAATCAATTAAAAATTAAAACATTTAATTAATCAGTAACATGAAAATAAATAAACAGAATGAAACAACAACATTATGTTAATAATAATAATAATAATACAGTAAAAATACAATATATAATTTTAAAATGGATAATCTAGAAATTATTAATATGTTGAGTATATACTAAACTAAATTCTGTAATTATATTTTCAGTTTTCAGTGTTTATTTATAGTTGTCTTTAGATTATCAATAAATTGCTTAATTTATTTACCTTTTTTACACTTAATATTTTGTTGTTGTTTATGTTATTTATTATTATTATTGAGGTGGTGATCACAACTTTATTTAGGAAATAAGTCAGAAAATGCTATCAGCTACATAGTTATAATCAACCAAATAATAATAATAATAATAATAATAATTGTCATCATCATCACATTAGGCAATGATAAACATGAATAAATAGACAAATGAAACAAAAATAAAATATTTCATTTAAAAATTGATAATATAGAAATTATTAATATGTTGAGTATATAATGAACTGAATTGTGTACTAAAACTATGATATGATGTTTTCAATGTTTATTTATAGTTATCTCTAGATGATCAAAGATTATCAACAGCACCATCATTCATTGCTTAATATATTTACCTTTTTTCACTTAATCTTTTTTGTTGTTGTTTATGTTATTTATTATTATTATTATTATTATTATTATTATTATTATTATTATTATTGAGGTGGTGATCCCAACTGTTTTATAAATAAGTCCGAAAATGCAACCAGCTATGTAGTTATAATCAACCTAATAATAATAAATAAAAAATTCAATATTTAATTTAAAATTATTAATATGTTGAGTATATACTGAACTGAATTCTGTACTAAAGGGTTTATTTATAGTTATCTTTAGATTATCAAATATCTCTTGACAGCACCATCATTCATTGCTTAATCGATTTACCTTTTTTATTGTTTTTTATGTTATTTATCATTATTATTGAGGTGGTAATCAAGACTGTAGTTTGGAAATAAGTCCGAAATTGCAACCAACTACGTAGTTATAATTAACCTAATAACAATAATAATCACATTAATCTATAATAAACATCAATAAATAGACAAATTAAAAATACAATATTTAATTTAAAAATTGATAATATAAAAATTATATATACTGAACTGAATTCTGTACTAAAACTATTATATGATCAGTTTTCAGTGTTTATTTATAGTTATCTTTAGATTATCTTATATCTATTGTCAGCACCATCATTCTTCGCTTAATCTATTTACCTTTTTTTTTTACTTAATATTTCTTTTTTTATGTTATTTATCATTATTATTGTGGTGGTAATCAAGGCTGTATTTTGGAAATACGTCAGGAAATGTGACCAGCTACATAGTTATAATTAACCTAATAATAATAATAATCACATTAATCTATGATAAACATGAATAAAGAGACAAATTAAAAATGCAATATTTAATTTAAAACTTGATAATATAGAAATGATTAACACGTTGTATATACTGAAATGAATTCTGTGCTAAAACTATTATATTTTCAGTTCTCAATGTCTCTATATCTATAGATTATTAAATATCTATCAATAGCACCATCTTTCATTGCTTAATTTATTTACCTTTTTTACGTAATCTTTTGTTGTTGTTGTTGTTTATGTTATTTATTATTATTGAGATGGAGATTGTGATTGTATTTTGGAAGTAAGTCCTAAAAATGCAACCAGCTACATAGTTATATTCAACCAAATAATATTAATAATGATAATAATAATAAAAGTCCGCTTATATTTAGAGGACATGGCAACACTGCAAAAGCCTGTCAGCAGCTTGCACGGGTGCGCGCACTCGCTGTGTATGGCACTTGATATTAAACGGTTTCACGCAAACATAAAGAACAGACTTACTACGCTGTCCATTGATGTGCTGTTGGTTTAACTTATACAATAATATGTTGAAACACGTTATAAAAGGCTGGTATATTAAAAAGAGGTAAATTAGATGTGATTTGCCCATACTGTGTAAAACAACTGCTTGTGATTTTGTTGTAAAATACTTTGTTTATTATTATTGACAGTGGGTTATTAAGTAAAGGCATAGAAAATAATAACTGCTAAATTCGTTTGACCGCATTGTATATGTTTTATATACGTTACAAAAGCAGGGAAAAGTCATTCTATGTGTGTCATTTGAGCGTGCTTGTGCCTTTAAGCGGAGCTTTATTCGCTCCAGTCCGCCTTAAAGCGCTAAGCATGTGTCTGTGAGGGCCTCCCCCTGATCGCCCTGCAAAAGGCTGCCTGACTGAGCTCTTAAGGTGGACCGGGTTAGATATGCTCTATATCGCTTAATCATATGACTGTTATGAGTTCAGAAAGAGTTAATTCCCACGGTCTCTCTCTTAACCCGAGAATGACCCTGTCTTAAATTTGGATAAACATATAGCTCTTCAAATGCCATTTAATAGTTTACATAATAGGAGTCAAATGGTCTCAGCAAAACACATTGTAAATATCAGAAAATCAGTATTTGAAATAGTCAATAGTGCTAAATATCTAATTTCCTGTGATCATTATTGCAAACAACAGCATATTAAACTATTAATGACAGGATCCAACTAATAAATGTTTTACATTAGTATTTAATATGAACTCAAATACATACCATATCACTTTTTCTTTTTTTTTTTTTTTTAGAAACCATTTTTATTGGATAAAACTGAAATTTGAACTATAATGGATAATAATGAAGATTATATTTTGATATTTTATTTTAAGATTATATATTTATAATATACTATACATACATACATATAATATACATTATTTTTTACCTCAGTATATTTATTCAGTACAATATAATGTTAAATAATGTACACTACCAGTCAAAAGTGTTTGAACTGTAAGATTTTTAATGTTTTTTAAAGACATTTATTTGATCCAAAGTACAGCAAAAACAGTAAAATGTTGAAATAGTTGTAATATTTAAAAGAACTGTTTTCTATTTGAATATATTTTAAAATGTCATTTATTCCTGTGATTTGAATGCTGAAGTTTTATCATCATTACTCCAGTCGCATGATCCTTCAGAAGTCATATTTTGATTTGCTGCTCAAAAACATTTTATTATTTATTATTATTATGTTGAAAACAGCTGAGTAGAATTTCTTCAGATCATTACTTTTGATCAATTTAAAGCATCCTTGCTTAAAAAAATATTATTTTACCAAGCTTTTGGTAAAGTGTATAATGTTGCAAAAGCTTTTTCAGATAAATGCTGAATTTGGATCTTTCTATTCATCAAAGAATATGGTATTGATAATACTAATACATGTTTATAGAACAGCAAATCAGCATATTACAATGATTTCTGAAAATTATTTTAAATAGTACATTTGAAATAGACTTCTTTAAAAAGCATCAAAAATCTTATTGTTCAATAACTTTTGACTGGTAGCGTACATGAGATTTTATGTACTTAAAAACTATTCCTTAAAACATACAGATTTTTTAAATGTCTGAAAGAGGTCAAATGTGTCCTTTCTGTGGTTTTGCATGTAGCGTTTGACATACATTCAAATACAATCTGGGTAAATCCGTCATGTTGCTGTTAAGCCCCACATGGCAGGTTTGTATCAAGAACCATGCAAGTAAGCCTAACATGGTTTTAAAAAAGACTGAATTACTGTAATGAATCAGAAATCACATTACGTCAATTGTGTGATGGGATTTTTCTTATTCAATTAGCCTTCAGTATGCTTTGTTATGCTATGTAGGAACAGACTGGTTCACACAACTAATGGTCTTACTGAAATCCTTTATATTGAAGAGATTACCTTTACACATCTGTGATACCAGAAGGAACAGATGCACAAAATTTAAACAGTAAAGTATCTATATTTTTTGAAGACTATAAATTTTGTGACCCTGACTTGACATATTTCATTTTACACCAGTGTTTCGAAGCTCCTAAGGTTGGTTAACTTCTGTTGTCTGGATTGGGGATCAGAACCCTGCTCAGAGATGTAAGTCCAGCAGGACAGCAACCAGATGGCAGAAAGATTACAGTGAAACGTCAGGTGGGCTGCATTTTAAGCATCAGCACAAAGATGCAGCAGTTTGAAGAAGACAACATTCAGTGACGACTACACCAGCAGTACAGCAAAAATGATTTATATCTGAGAAATACTGTGATATTCACTTTACAGCTAGCCTCAGGAACTTCAGGTAAGTGTTGAAAGTGTTACATGAGGAGTATTTGAGTTTCTTTTTCAATTCTACTAAATCTTAGTCAGTTAGTTCTAAAGACAACAAGGTAGTTCACCCACAGTAAGCTGGAGAGGTTGACATTCACATAAATGTATGAAAACAGCAGAGATAAACAATTGTGACTGGTTGAAGCATCTGGCATGATCCAGTCTTCGTTTCTGCCTGTTGTGGCTGTCATTATAACTATAAGTTCAGTATATTATAGATGTGCTAGCAGAATTATCATAGGTACACTACCAGTCAAAAGTTTTTAAACTGTAAGAATTTTTTAAATGTTTTTTTTTTTTTAAAGAAACCTCTTCTGCTCACCAAGCCTGCATTTATTTAATCCATAATACAGTAAAAATTGTGAAATTCTGAAATATTTTTTAACTATTTGAAATGTAATTTATTCATGTGATCAGATACATTTTAGCATCAATACTTCAGTCACATGATCCTTCAGAAATCATTCTAATTTTTTGTTCAAGAAATATGTGTTTTGTTGTTTTTTTTTGGAGGAAAGAAATTCTAGAAATGAATACTTTTATTTAGCAAGGATGCCTTAAATTAATCAAAAGTGATGGTAAAGACATTTATAATGTTACAAAAGAGTTCTACTTAAGATAAATGAACTTTTTATTCATCAAAGAAACCTGAAAAAATTCAACTAAGCTGTTTTCAACATAATAATATTAATTATAATGTTTTTGAGCAGCAAATCAGAATAATAGAATGATTTCTGAAGGATCGTGTGAATGGAGTAACAATGTTAAACATTCAGCCGGAAATCACAGGAATAAATTACATTTAAAATATGTATTCAAATAGGAAAAAAATGTTAATTTACTGCAACAGGTGTAGCTTCTAAGACTCTTTCTAATCCATGTATATCCTCTCTGTCACCGTTTAGCTACTGGCACTGTTACTTGACAGCTTTTGGAAATTAACAGGACAGAATGGTTTGGCTTGTCACTCTGATGTTAGGACTGCCTCTTCTCCAGCAACCTGTCACTTCACTTGGCTCCAACTCAGTGCTACCATTAAGCCACAACAACCTGAGCATTCAGGCAACTGGTGGCTTTCAAAAAAACTGGATTGAGAAAAGAGATGACAACAGATTTACCAAAGACTTGCTCTTACCCCTTCTGCCTAACTTTAGCATAAATGAGGGCTCTGGGGAAGGAAGTGGCCTTCAGCAGAGCCTTGAGGTTATGATGCCCTCTACTGGTCTACTAGAGATGGACATGTTTATTCCAGACAGAGCAGAGAAACAAGATTTTGACATTCAAGAGTTAGATGCTCACCCTGCCCTTCCAGTTCCACAAAAACTAACCCATAATATTGGTGAAGATATTATTTTAGCCAACAATAACAGTGCCGCTGATCAAGCAACATCCACAATGGCTGTTCAGTTGACTACACACATCCACACCCACATATATAACAATGAGAGAATGAACAAAGACCAACCTTTGTTGACAACCATCATACCAATTACAGAGACAAACACCACAGTAAAATCTGCAGTCAATATGTTTTTAGAGACATCTAATACAGATATAGATGGGAACAACAAAGAAGACATGAAGGCTTCTCAGGATAGCAAGTATGTTGCATCCGCACAGAATTTAAGCTCCAACACAAAGCCTGAAATGTTGGGACACAATGGCACTCTTGTGACGCAGTCTGGCTCTATTCAAGGGTTCTTTGATCCCACAGTGGGAGAGGAACGTTATGGCACCAACCATCCGCCTGCAGCCACACCTCCATTACAAACTGGTGAGTATTTAGCTGTTGTTTGAATAACCACTGCCAGTTCTGAAAAATAAAAAACAGAGCAAGTTAGCAAATCATAGAAATAAGCACTTGTTTTTCTTATGAATGTCAGGTGAGAAGAAACGTGAAGAGGCTTTGTCTGATTTACCTGCGGAGTCATTATCCACAACTCTACCTGTTTTGCAAGCAAAAAACACAGAGAGAAATTACTCAAAAAACAAAAGTAATCATGAATGCTGCCATTTTTTAAAAGTCCCCATGAAATCAAAATGTAAGTGTTTTTGGCATTTAGTATGAATATGTTAGCCTTAAGTTTATCTATAAACTACTGTGCTCACATTTACAAGATAGCTCCGGTCCGTAGACATGATACGGATACAGAAGCGGATCATATGTGTAAATCGGTGGAGACTATAAAACTTATCAAACTCATTTGAATTCTACAGTGAGTCCTATATTTTATAGCAATATGAATGGGATTGTGACTGACTAATAAAAATTGTGTTTGGGGGGAGGGTAAAATACCCGTTTTTTGGGGGGGAGTCGCCTCAACCCGCGGACATGAAAAACAACAGTGTTAAAGTAATTAAACTCAATTGCTCTGGTCAGGGTTGCCAGGTTTTCACAACAAATTCTGCCCAATTGCTATTTAAAAGTTGCCCAAACATATTTCGAGGGGGTTCCCCTAATAAAGGGGTAAAATATAAATTTTTTGGCAGGGTTCCCCAGCTACAGTTCGCATTCCAGTGCCTAAATATAACGTTATTGGTGTTGCCTCAACCACAGGACATGGAAAACAACAGTGTTAAAGTGACAGAAAAATAAAAAAATAAAAATTTCCAGGAGGTAAAATACACATTTTTTGGTGGGGTTCCCCAGTACAATTCTCGTTCCAGGGGCTAAATATATTTATTGGGGTTGCCTCAACCCGCAGACATGAAAAACAACAGTGTTAAAGTGACCAAACTCAACAGCGCTGCCCAGGGTTGCCAGGTTTTCACAACAAAACCTACCCAATTGGTTCAAGTTCACATTCCAGGGGCTCAATATAATGTTATTGGGGTATCTTTAACCTGCAGACATGAAAAACAACAGTGTTAAAGTAACCAAACTCCACGGCTCTGGCCAAGGTTGCCAGAAAACCCACCCAACTGTTACTCAAAATAGCCCAAAACTATCCCAATTGCATTTTGAGGTGGGTCCTCCAATAAAAATTGCGTTCCAGGGAGGAAAATATATGTTTTTGGTGGGGTTCCCCTGGTGAAAAACAACAGTGTTAAAGTAAGCAAACTCAACGGCTCTGGCCAAGGTTACCAGGTTTACACAACAAATCCCTCCTAATTGCTACTCAAAACTAGCCCAATTGCGTTTTTGGGGAATAATCCTGTAGAATAATGCTTCGCGTTTCAAAGCACTTCAGTGGACTTTTAAAACTATTTGTAGACAACTCATTTATTAAAGTAAAAACGTTTACATTTTTCTGACTAAAATGTTTTCCATTCCCATTATAGGTGACGAAAAGCCAAAATGGTTTGGAAGATTGTTTGGAGTATTAACAGAGAGCAAGCTGTCTGATGTCAAAGGTACATGCATACTAGGCCCATGTGTGGGCTCCACTGGTGGCAATGTGACCCGGCTACAGTGGGAGGACTTAAAACGGACACTAACCTTTGCATGGGAGCTCCATGTGTATGGCTCAGCCATTCTGTTTCTTTTAGCGGTGGTAGCAGCAACTTTCGGAGTGATCAGTGGGGAAAATATGCGCCATCCGTTTTGCAAGGCCTTCTCCCTTGCTAACATCCTGCTTCTGCTAGCAGGTCTGCTTCGATTTGTACAGCTCATAATTGACCCATACGGTTCAAGAAACATTCTGCCTCGCCCTGTCCTCACTGCTTTGTATAATTTACCTGTTCCCTTATTGCTGTGGGCCCAAGCCACATTGGCTGTTCTTGCTCTGAGAGAAGAAACATCACCTCAACGGCTTTCGGTGACTGGGGGGCTGGCAGCATTGCATTGTACCTCCCTCATCTTGGCTGATCTGCTATCCAAAACCTTGTCGCCAGCACTGCCATTAATGCTACAGATGCTTACAATTAGTTGGGGGTTACCACTTTGTTTAGGAATCTTTTTCCAGTCTCTAAAGCAACTCTACTTGTCCCACAGGACCCCACTACCAAGGTGGAGTGCTCCCAAGCGCATAGAAACCAGTGTCAGGCGTGTGCTGATGCTGTGCGCCCTCCTTGGAGTGCTCTCCTGTGCTCTGCAAATGTATAGTTTTCTCTGGCTGTATGGGTTACTTGGTGACTGGCGTAGATTTGGGTGGGGCTGGTGGCTCGGGCAGCTCTCTGCACGACTACTTGAGCTGGCTTGGAGTTTCTCACTTCTGCTCCTGGGATCTCGGGTGTTCTGGAGACCGCAAGGAAGTAAGAAAACAGCTGAGAGGGCAGGGAAGAAAAAAACAGTGTCACGCTGGAACAGGCTGTTGGATAGGTTACCCATGGGGCCTTCGAGGAGACCAGATAGGAAATGGGCTGAACTGTTGCCGAACAACTTGAAAGGCAGTCACAAGCAGTCTTGTGCAAATGTCAACCAGTCGGTCATCAGAAGTCAATCAACTCCAGCTTCCTCGATAATGACTGTGCATGATAATGCAGGTGTTATTGATGGAGGCATCTTGTACAGTAGCAGTTATGACTATCATGCCTCTCCTCTGTGGACGAGTGGTGTGGAATGGCAAGAACATGAGTGTTTTCTCTCACTTATTGAGTTTGACCTTCGTCCTCCTTCACCTGTCAATTTCCATCACAGCATTGACAAGGCCCTCCATCATGCCCACTTGCTTGGTGTAGGTACTCTTTTCACCCCTTCTGCACACTCCTGGACTCAAAATGAAGGATTAGATGGAGCACTCTGTGATAATGTTGTATCTCCTTCCACCCCAGCTAACAAAGCCTACAGGTGGGCTTTAGATAATGACTCGAGTCCTAACTCCCCTCTGGATCTTGGAACTGCTGTACAACAGACTCAGGTGTCTGTGATCGAGCCCCTGGATTCCTTAACTCCAGAGAACATTAGAAAAGTGTGGGAGAGGGATACGACCATCCCAAGTGTCACTGTGGATAATGACTGCACCAGCATTTCAAGTGAAGATGATGCCACTAGTCTTTGAACTACTTTGAAGTTTAGCACTATAGCACTTTCCACCTGCAAAATAGTAGATTTATATCTTTCTATTTCAATCATTTGATTCTATATATTTTTGACTGGAGTCTAATGGATAAAATAGATTAAAAATAAGTAATTTGTCATTTTTTAAAATGTCTCCTCTATGTTTGAACTATTTCTTAAACCCTCTCTGTTCTGGTTTGTACTGATGTCTAAAACTTTGTATTACTAGTGGATCATTCCTTGTCAAATCAATCAAATTTCAAACTTCCCTGGCTATTTTGATTTATTTTATTTTTTTTCTGAAGCAAGTACTCTTGTGTTTATGATGAACCATGTTTCTCATTTGTAAATCACTTTAGATTAAAAAAAAGTCGAAATGAATGCAAAGGTCTATCAATAAAGACTCAAAACGTTGTCATATTTTGACATCACTTGGCTAAATTTCAAATGCAAACAAGCATACTACTCTGGGGTCCGTTCTTCGTACGTCGCTAACTCAGTTAGCTGGATTTGATTGTTGTGGATTTGTCCTTATCTTGGATTGTTTCGTTCTTCGATGCGCATCTCGGACTTGCTGTCATTGCAACAGGTCCGTAAACTTAAACCTGGGGCTCGTTCTTCGTACGTTGCTTAAAACATCCGAGATCAAATGAGACATCCAAGATGATATCATCGTGCTAATCATGATCCGGCTAATTGGGTTCTTCGAACACACCTGTTGTTTATGATTAGTATCACTGGATTGAGTTATCTGAGATAATTGCGCGTTCATGCGTTGGTTTAAAAGGGGATATGTATCGATAGTAGAAACAATGATTAGCAACGCTGTTATTGGCTGTTCAGCATGGCCAAAGAACGTGCCCAGTTTTTCTCCCAAGCAGAACAAGAGCTTTTAATGGAAGGTTATGCCGAATTTGAGTCTTTAATTAAAACGACAGGAAACACTGCAAAAGCCAGGAGAGAGGGCTGGCAAAAAGTAGCAGACAAATTAAATGCGTTAGTGCTGCCCATGTTACATGTTTTTTCCTTGATATGTTATTTTATTTTTATTTTTATTTTTATATACCGTTTAAAAGTTTGGGGTCAGTAAGACTTGTAATAGTCTTTAAAGAAGTATCTTATGCTCATCAAGGCTGCATTTATTTGATTAAAAATACAGAAAAAAAATCAATATTGCAAAATATTTTTACAATATAAAATAATGTTTTTTTTTTTTTTAACATACTTTAAAATAGAATTTATTCCTGTGATGAAAAGCTGAATTTTTATCAGCTGTTACTCCAGTCTTAAGTGTCACATGATCCTTCAGAAATCATTCTAATATGCTGATTTATTATTAGAATGATGAATGTTGGATAATATCAACAGTTGTGCTGCAAATATTTTTTGGATGTGATTTTTTCCCAGGATTCTTTCATGAATAACAAGTTTAAAAAGTACAGTGTTTATTCAAAAAAAAAAAATATTTTTTATAACAATGTAAATTATTTATTATTAACTTTTAATATTTTTTAATTATTAACTCAGTACATCATTGGTGAATAAAAGTATTAATTTCTTCTTCAAAAAAAAAAAAAAAAAAAAAATGTACTGACCCCAAACTTTTGAACGGTAGTGTATATATATATATATGTATATATATATGAATGGGCTAAGAGTATACTATGTGTAACACCCCAAGCTAATTCCATTTTTAATACGTTTGTAAAGGCTTAATTATGTTTTAAGACAATTTTGTTCCTGACCATAAAAATAACTGTCTTAAAACAGCAATGTTGAATAGGGGTTGAATAATTCTGACATAGCTGTGTTATTAAAATATCTTATAACTCAAAAACATTACATTATATATTGACATTATCACTTTTAATATGCCAGAAAACTGTTGTAGATGCAATTTAGTCCTGAATCTTCAGAAAGAGCAAAAATCATTTGTAAAGTACTGCAGTCTCTGGGGGTTAAATAATTTTGATTGCAACTGTATATATAGGCTATATAGGCTATATAATGTGTGTGTAGCTGTGGTCATCATTCGTGTGTGAATCGTCATAATTATTTTCTACAATTTCTTGCAAAATACTTGACACGTGAGTCAGTCCGCGTCAGTCGTGTTCTTTAACCAATCAGATGTGACCTCGCCATTTCAACCAATCATAACCCGCCAGGAGCGGGACCTAAATCCTGTTTACATGAAATAAACCTGGGGGTCCGTTCTTCGTACCTCGCTTACTACATCCAAGATCAAATGACACATCCAAGATCAAATCATCGCGCTAACTATGAGCTCGCTATTCCGGTTCTCCGAACGCACCTGTTGTTGATGATTAGTATACCTGGATGAAGTTATTTGAGATCAAATAACTTCATCATTTGACATTGATCATTCATTGATCATTCTAATAATAAATCAGCATATTAGAATGATTTCTGAAGGATCATGTGACACTTAAGACTGGAGTAACAGCTGATAAAAATTCAGCTTTTCATCACAGGAATAAATTCTATTTTAAAGTATGTTAAAATAATAATAATAAAAAAAAACATTATTTTATATTGTAAAAACATTTTGCAATATTGCAGTTTTTTTCCTGTGTTTTCAATCAAATAAATGCAGCCTTGGTGAGTATAAGAATCTTCTTTAAAGACTATTACAAGTCTTACTGACCCCGAACTTTTGAACGGTAGTGTATATAAAAATAAAAATATAAATAAAATAACATATCAAGGAAAAAACATGTAACATGGGCAGCATTAACGCATTTAATTTGTTCACTACTTTTTGCCAGCCCTCTCTCCTTACTTTTGCAGCCTTTGCAGTGTTCCCTTGCGTTTTAATTAAACTCTGAAACTCCTGAAATCCCTCAATCAAGAGTTCTTGCTCTGCTGCAGAAAAATACTGT